>NC_026005.2:69041765-69062232 GCF_000442705.2 Elaeis guineensis | reverse complement strand
TTGATGTCTTAATACATTATTTCAAACAATGGTGAGTGGATCTTTACTCATAAGAACTTCTTGTACAATAAACTTATAGGATAATTTATAGTCTTTTAGGATAACATCACTTCCAATCAATAACATTTATCAAGAAAAAAAATAAAATCAAATGCAAAGAAGCCTAGTGGATTACAATTATATCTATATGAATTAGAAAAATTAAATTAAAGGAAAACAAATATTTAGTTTACCTTAATGGAGATAAGAGGCTGTAACCTTATCCTTTTTAAGATGTTGTGCATCTAAATAGACAAATCATTTCATTTTTTTTTTTAAAATACATAAATTTCTTGGACTACATATGAATGTATATATAAAATATGACTTTAGAATGAGAAATGAAGTTATCAAGTAATTAGAGGAACAAAAATCATATGAACATACATTAAGATGAATAACCACTTCACCTTCCTCTATTAATATTTCTTCTGTGCATACAAGATATGCATGCAAGACTATGCATAAACACTATAGATTTCACGAATATCAGTCAAAACTATAATATCTATAAAAAAAAGCTGTATTATCTATCATTGAAAATTAAATTTTTAATATTTAGCTAACCTCTAGTTCACTTTATTATAAGTAACAAGTATATAGCATATTTTAGAAGCATAAAAATCAAATTAGAGAAACATATATGGTATTTAAGAAGTAAGGATAACGGGAATGCAAAAATTAAAGGTGTAAGTGGATATCTTGTGGGATGTAGCAATATGATGGCTTGAAGAAAATGTTTGATTCTGCATTGGTGTCTCCTCATTTCCACTAAAGGTATGAGTTTCCTATATTGAATAAATAGTTGAGGTTAATCTATATCCTAAATTTAGATAGAAAATTATTTTTTAAAAGTAATGTTGGATGGATGTCTGATTAGGATACTATCTCTCAGGACCTTTTTGATACTGCACAATGCAGCAGAAGAAAAAAAAATAAAAATAATTAAAATATGTAGATCAGCCAAAAAAGGGCTCGCCTCTACGGGATATAGAATTTTTACTGTGAAAAAAAAATTTACAAGAGAAGATTTCACTCTCAACCCTCGTACACCTAATTTCTCTCTCATAGGAAGTTCTCCCTCACAAAAGCTCTCTCTCTAGAAAAATTTTCTGAATCCCTGAAGTGACCGCAGTCCGCTGTCTAAGAGCCTTCTGCTCCTTCTCTCAGCGCTGCACGTCCTCTCTCTCCATGGGTTCTCAGATTTTTTGTGTGATGAAAACCGCACCTCACCACGCACGGGTTCTCTCCTATGAAAATCAAGCCACGAGACCACACAGCTCCTCTGTTTCACGATCAGGGGCTTTTATAAGCCTTAAAATCCAACTAGATCGTGTTTAGAAGTCTTAATCAGGCCCAAATTAGTCCCTAAACTATCGGATCGAGATCGGGATCAACCTACACCGATCGCACTCTAGTCCATGGAATAGTACCGTGGACCACGAGAAATGCATGGGAAATGCCCACGCGGTCCACAGACCCCTTCATGCACCGCCCAGTCCATCGTGGACCGGACTATCGGGCTCCCAACAGGCCGCGTGGGCCTGGGCCACACCCGCGCATGGGCCTGGGCCGTGCCTGCACGCGGGCCTGGGCCTGGGCCGGTCCGCATTCCCGTGCCTGGGCCGCGCCCCGTGCGCACGGGCCTGGGCCAGGTACCATGAGCTGGGTCGTGACCTACCGCGCCCAACTGCATGCTGCCGCACCTGGGCCACGCGCGGCTGCTCCACTGGCCCACCGCCGACCGTCGGTGGTCCTCTGTCGCTCCAAACTCCATGCCAACTTCTTTCATGCATATCTTTTTCGTTCAAACTCCATTTGGGGTGATCTTGGTCTCATTAGACTTCATTTTTTATCACGGATCTCATTGTGGGCTCAATATGGATCGAATTTTAAGATATCAAATTCTAACAATCTCTATTTCGACTCGATATTTGACCTCCTCCTGACTCTGAGAGCTTCTAGGTCTTCTCATCCCCATGTCCTATGGCAATCACCTGCTGATCATGGATGGACAAACATGGGAGTCAAGCCAGGTCGCTCGATCTCATCTCCATCATATGCTGTGCTCCTCCTGACCTGAGATTTGCTCGGAACATCATCCTGCGGCAATGGGAATCTCACCTTGCGACGTCGCTTCTCATCCTTCCGAGTCTCTTATTTCGTACCCGATCCACCTTCACCTGGAGCTCCACCTCACTCTGGACTCCGCCTGGCTCTTGAAGCTCCACCTCGTATTAGGCTCCCCGTCAGGTAATAATGTCTTCTCTGTTGGAAAAGGTGCAGGGTTTCATGCATGAATTTCAAAATTTTTTTGAAATATAACGCAGCGGAACATGTAAATTAAATAATTTAATCTACAAATACATGTAATCAAATTACTAAATCCTATAATTAGGACCTATAATATGTCATATTGTATTGATAAATTAGAAAATAAAAGATTTGGTATTAATCAAATCAATATCTTAGATCTGAAATATTTTCAGATCTAAAACCTAGATCATATCTAGATAAAAGAAGAGATCAGATCTCTTATCTTCATGCGGGTTGAGAACTCCATAGTTGATTTTCTTTATTGCCTTTGGAGTCGCACACACGTCCGACTTCTACAGGTGATCTGCACGAGGTTGCAATAAAATCAAAAGTTCGTCAAACGAAGATCCACTCGAAGTGCTACCTTCTTACAGATCTTTCTGGATGGTTAATCTAAAAAATATTCTTCGAATCTCTTGAATATTCTAAGAGATGAAGAATATGAGAAGGAATAAGGAAGAAGTTAAACTTTTTGACCTCCCTAAAATCAAAATTAATTTTTAATAGAAAAGGATCCTAAGAGAAGACAGATCTTCTCTTTCAGTACATCAACAATTGATATCCTGAAAATATCTCTATGCTAGGACTTGAGAAGACCTTCTTCTCTTGATATTTTTCTAGTTTCTAGATCTCATGATATCTGATTTTTTTCATAGAAAAATCTCATGATTTATGGAGAAGAAGGGTTCTAAAAGAAATCTTAAAAAAAGACCTTCTTTTCTTCTTCTTCTTCCACCAGAATATGATCATATCATGTACAAAATAAGATCACCATGCTCCAACTCTTTCGAGCATAAATTCACCACACCATCCCTCTTTCTCTTTCAGATTTTTTATCATATAAAAAATATAAAACAAGAGATATTAATATGAAAGGAAAAACAATAAGAGAAGACAATCTTCTCTCTTACCTTTCTCTTTACAAGACATCAACCTTTGATCTCTTGATTGAAGAATTTTCTCTAAGATTTTGGTACCTCAAACCACCCATGTAATCTTTCTTTCTTCTCATATTTTTATCACATAAAAAATAAAAATAAAGAGAAAAAAATATGAAAGAAAACCAATAAGAGAAGACAATCTTCTCTCTTACCTTTCTTCTCTACAAGACATCAACTTTTGATTTCTTGTTAGAAGATTCTCCTCCATGGATTTTGGTGCCTCAAATCTCCAGGTCTTTCTCATTCTCCTCTGGTAATTTTTCAAATTTCCATGAATTTTTGACTCCTATATCATGGCATATGGGGCAGCCTCCTTTTTTATGGCAGACTAGGTCATAAGACCTAGTCTAACAAGGAGTCCTTGGGGCTCCAACTCTTGGACGCCCCCTATCTCATTTATTTCTGGATAGCATGAAAATAACCATAAAAAGGAAACATAAAAGGAGGATAAACATGGGAGAAGTTGGTGCAAAGAGGGAGGGAAGAGTCCTTGTGAAGAGGGACTCTTTTAAAATAGAAATAAGCTAAACCACTTTCCACAATGAACCAAATTAATTTTCATATTGAACCAGATCAAATCTGATTCAAATCTCTAGAATAAGTGGTGTGAGATTACTTCCCTTAGATCATAGAAAAATTATCTAAAATTAATTAGTGGGCGTGGGCTTTGATTTTCTTAGGTGGCACAAGAGAAGATGGAATCCTAGTCTAACTAGGATTCTTATTTAGATTAAGTCAAATACTTTGAACCCAATTTAAATTAATTATAATTAATTAATGGTGATCCTAGTCAACTAGAATCCAATTAAATCAATTTAAATCATATTTAATTTAGATCCTAACTTAATTAAGAATTAGGTGCTTACAAGTCCTAGTCAAACAGGGACTTGTTCTCCCTTGCAACTGGCTTATCCAATAAACCAATTAGACTTAATCCAATTAAATCCAAACTAATTCTAATTGAATCATATTCAATTAGACTTGATTTCAGTTTAATTGCTCAATCAGATTGAGCCAATTAGCAATTCAATTGCTAATGATCCTCCTATAATACTTGCATTAGGTCAAACATCAATCACATTGATTGTTTTACCTTAGAACGATTCTCAATCATCGATTAACCATCGATTAGGTTACAACCTCTTATGTGTGTGACCCAATAAGTTCGAACCTAACTGATAGCACAGAAACCAATTCTTGTACCAGTCGAAGTAACCATCTAGCAATGGTTCTGACGTCCAGATAGGTCGAATGTATGCAAAGCAACATTCTAAGAACTCTGACCCATAGTTACCGTATAATTTATCTTTTTGATCAATAATACTCAAGATGACTTCGAGTATGCTGTCAACACTCATGTAATCATTTCTATTGTGTCTCAAAATTTTTGCAAATCCGTGACTCCTCACGAGGATTACCCAGGCCTAGGTTTTGCTAAATTGAAACACAGCGAGACATTCTCTTCCTGAAGTTAATCAGGAGTGGTCAATCCCATCTTGACTCACACACTGACTTCACAAGTACTTGACTGTACCAAAAAATCTTTCAAACCTATATTAAAAATATAGGCAGTCCGATACCAAAGCACAGTGAGTTGCTTGCAAGTCATCGTGTGATCTCAGATCGGAGGAACACTTATACCTATTGGTCTTAGTTAACTATCTTGACAGTAGAATGTTACATTGATCATATTCAATACAGATGTACTCTTACATCTCACTTGGATGCCATACCAGTATCTCCACACCACTTGGTTACGAGGACAACCAACGCATATGGCATACACGACCTACACTTGATAAGTTATCATCCTTGTTAATAACTTATCATTTGATCGTGAATAATTTAAGAACCATCCGATAAATCTTCCTTTATCGATTGATTCTGGTTCTAAGGACTTCATCATAATTTAGGAGTTCATTTAAGGAAGATAGAACTTTTATGATGAACCTGCCAAATAACTATTATTATTAGATAATTTATATACTAATTTCAATCATCTACCACTTAGATGATAGACTTTAGGACATATTTTTCAACAACTCCACTTATACTAAAGCCAATCAGAATGATATCAAATATCCTATCTTCCACTTGAGTTCGTAGAACTTCCTAGTTTTGAGGCCTGAGCAAATGGGTCGGTCAAGTTCTCTCTTTTCATCGATCTTCCAAAGATCGATGTCACCCTGATCTAAAATCAAAAGTGATAGTAATACAGAGTATGCTGGTCCTTCTATTCTTTAGCCAGATTTATGGTTCCAGTGCTACAATAGGACTGGACCATCGGTGGAGGGTGCCACTCCAAACCTGTTAATGAAGCTCAGCAATTACACAGCTTACATAGCAGCATCATATGCTACGATGTACTCTACATCACTAACTGAGTAGACTAAAGTATCCTGCTTGGAACCTTTCCACATATTGCTCCTACAATTAGGGTATGATCCGACACTTTCTTGTTGTCATCTTGATCTGACTAAAATCGAAACATCCACATGTTTAAAGTCAATATTTCATATTTGAGTCACTGGATCTTAGTATTTTCCAAATACTTAAGGATTGTCTATATAATTTTCAGTGGTTCTTACTTAGATCAGATTGGTATCTGCTCACTACTATTAGTGAGCATACCATATCTGGTCTTGAACATGGAGAAATTAGATGATACCCAAACCTTTATTCTTGCAATGCTGGAATGCCATTCCGATTAAGAGAATTTCATCCACAGATAAACAAGGAATAACACTACAGAATATTTTACCTATTTATAAATGCGGGGTACCTCTTTGTTCATAACAAAGACATATATTCAAAACATATGTTCTAACTCTGGGATAATAGCGAAACGAGCTTTATAGGTCTCCACCTTCCCGTCTGTGCTACTCTGATCCTTTTGAAAAATCCATTCACACCCAATGGATTTTATTCTTTCAGGTGAATTATCTAGTGTCCATATATTATTATTTCCATAGACTTCAATTTGGATTTAATGGCTCCAAGCCACTTCTCAGAGTTAGACCACTGCATTGCGTTTACTTTAATGGGCTCCGAGTTTGATCTAATCAAATCCGATTCTGTAGGTTTACTAGATTATGTCGGTTCATTTTCTACCAGTCAAACTTTCAAGTTCAACTTGATAGGCATCAGTTTCTTCTCTAAGAAGCTCCTTTCCAAAAGGAATGCCCTACTGCTGATGAGTATCTTATGTTCTTCAGCATGATAGAATTAGTAACCCTTAAACAACTATTGGATCATGAATCAAATTTATCTGTATGCAAATCTTTGACATAGACCGATCAACTCCAAACCCAAAGGTGAGAGAGTCTAGGTCTATGCCCGATCCATATCTCATATGAATCTGCACAACAGACTTACTCAATATATTTTCAGAGTAAAACAATTAATCACACAAGACACAATCTTGAAACAGACAGATTAGTGAACCCTATCGTGGATTGAATCATATCTAACAAAGTTCAACTTCTCCTTTCAGATACACTGTGTTCTGAAAAAAAAAATCTACTAAGAGAGAATCCAATTCTCTCCTAGATATGTATCCTTTTATCGTTTGAATCATTTGAACATTTCAAATGATTTGGCTAGACGCACCCATGCCTAGATAGGTCGTATATAATGAAATATTAATATCTTCCTCTGCACTTAAGTTCACAGGTCTACATACATCACTATGTATGAGACTTAGAACTTTATCAGCTCCTTCACCTTTTTCATTAAAAGGTGACTTTGTCATCTTTCCAAGAAGATAAGACTCACAGGCTATCAATGATTCACAATCATTGATATTGAGGTTTTCTCTCAAGCTAACTCGTTTATCCTATTCTTGTCAAGATGACTAAGCCTATATCAAAGATAGACATTCATGACATTATCTAACTTGGGTGTGTATATTACACTTAACAGGCTGTGTAAATTCATTTTCTTTTTATCCATGTATTATTGTAACATTATTCATAATAATACCACAATAATCTTTCTTTATGAATGATGATCATCTTTAGCCAAAAGGCCAACAAAGATTATAAACAATGGACAATAGTAACAATTACTTTAAATGAAATATTTAAAAATAAGCTCTACAATTTCTAAAGTTAGGATTGGAATAAGACTTCCCTCCCTAACATTCAAGAATTTCTCACCATTTTCAAATATTTACTTACTTGTAGTCTAGCAATAAATTGCATAAAATCATCGGTATCTAATACTTAGATAGTGAAATTAATAGAAAAACTTTAAGGTGTTATCATATAATATCCTTGATGAGCAACCCTTACTCCTTTCTCTTGTTCAGCCTATTATGGTCAAGGGAAGCAAGAAATTCTTCTTCCTGTGACCCTGTGCTTATGCCTGATTTGGATCAATTTTGGATTAATTATTTTGACTGGACTAAGAAGCCCCATTACGAACCCATTCATACTGCTGAACCAAATTCAACTTTCGATACTAATTAACGAAGTTGGATCCCATAAGTTATCACTGTCTAACAGCGATTGGAGCAACTAAAGTTTAGCCTTATTTTGAGAAAAGAGAACAATGACTAATGTATATAAATTATTTTAAGCCTAGAGGCTTGGACTTTAGTCTCAAGTTCTCTCACTATTTTAATCAAATTGGTAGCCTCTACCTCCAATTTGAAAAATTACTTTAATTTTTTAGTAGGTACTAGAATCCACATAGACTACACACAAGCCGACTTTGGTCGGCCAACCCATGTGCATCTACAGGTAGGTTTATTAACTAATTATTTCTCCAAACAACTTCTAGTAATTTAATTTTATCCCAGAAACCTAACCAGTAGGCTTTGACCTCCACTGTAAGGATCCGATTAGGTCCAACCATTAACATGACCATACTTGGTGCATCTAACCAAGAAATGATTAAGTCCAACTTTGGTTGGCTAACCTAACCATCATTAGAGAGACACATCCAAGTCATCATATGATGAGTGATAATTTCATTAGTCAACAAGCACCAGCCTTTGGGTCTGCAATGATTATTGAGTTAATGACTCATTATCAAACACCTTAATAGGAGGCTATGACTCAGTTATCTCCATAACTTTATCATTTTAAGGACCTAATAATAAAATTATCAGTGATTTAAGGATAGAAAAGACATGGACCAATTCGATCCCACTGACTTCATCAAGTCAAGTCCTCCCACTGACTTCTCAAGTCATTAACAAGGACTAGGATCAAATTTGGTCCATGGGCACTAGATCAGTCTCACTGAATAAAATCAGACTCTCTGATTTCTTATGTGACATGGGTTAGCATAAATCAATGAGCAGCCTAATCAAGACCTGATTAACCACATTGGCAGATAAGTATGATCGATGGGAGGGTCTGCCAATGCTTGCCTTAGACACCATAAGAAATGACAGATAAGCATGCTCCCAATTAAAAACCACTGATCAAGTTTACCTTAGACACCAACTGGTTTATCAGTTTTGATTTGGTCTGTCTAAAGACTCGGCTCAGCCGCTGAGCCACGATCAGTGTCCATTTGTTAGATATATGGACTTTGATTAACTACAACTATTGAAGTGATTTATAGAAATGACCTAATCCTAATTAACTTTTAATTAGGTTTGATCAATTTTTAACTTAGTCCATATTTAATCTAACCCTAGGTCTAACCCAGTTAATGATCTGATCAAAGCTAACCCATTACCCTTTAACCCATGTTTTATGAAATTGTCTTAGGATCTTTAAATCACAAACCTAGATCCTAAACAATTACTTAATTCTTTTAATTAAGTTCATGACTGAGGGTTGAGGTTCGATTTTAAAAAATATTTTAATTTTTGAAAGGTTTAATACAATCTAGTGTTGTTTACTAAATACGTCGACTCATTTCAAAAATGGGTCGCTTATTTTACTAACAAACACTAACAATTAAAATCAGTCAAAAATATAATTCAACCAACTTTTCAGTCGAGCTGGCATGCTGGTCGAGCTGGCTTGCTGGTCGAGCCGCCCGATCAGCAAATAGAACCTTCGTAAGATCCTGTTCTAGGCTGATTTTAATCTATGTACATTACATAAAAATTTATGAAATAAAATAGACTTAATCTAAAATATTCATGACAAGATTTATTTAAACTCTTTTAAATTTTTAGATCGCAACGTACCAGGACAACCTTTGCACTGTAAGGGATAAACCTTACAGCAGGACAATCTACAGTCTGTGCGATCATTATTTTATTTTTTATATTTATTTTAATAATTATGAACATGTTATAAAAGAACCTAGCTCTGATACCATTGTTGGAAAAGGTGTAGGGTTTCATGCATGAATTTCAAAATTTTTTGAAATATAACGCAGCGGAACATGTAAATTAAATAATTTAATCTACAAATGCATGTAATCAAATTACTAAATCTTACAATTAGATCTATAAATTCATATTATATTTATAAATAAAAAATAAAAGATTTGATATTGATCAAATCAATATCCTAGATCTGAAACAGTTTCAGATCTAAAACCTAAATCATATCTAGATAAAAGAAGAGATCAGATCTCTTACCTTCATGCGGGTTGAAAACTTCATGATTGATTTTCTTTATTGTCTTTGAGCCGAACACGCATCGATCTCTACAGATGATCCACACGAGGCTGCAACAAAATGAAAGTTCGTCGAATGAAGATCGCTCGAAGTGCTAGCTTCTTGCAGATCCCTCCGGATGTTAATCTAAAAAATATTCTTCGGATCTCTTGGATATTTCAAGAGATGAAGAATATGAAGAGGAATAAGGAAGAAGTCAAACTTTTTGACCTCCCTAAAATCAAAATTAATATTTAATAGAAAAAGGTCTAAGAGAAGACAGATCTTCTCCTTCAGTACATCAACAATTGATATCCTGAAAAATCTCTATGCTAGGACTTGAGAAGACCTTATTCTCTTGATATTTTTTTAGTTTTCAGATCTTATGATATCTGATTTTTTTTATAAAAAAATTCATGATTTATGGAGAAGAAGGTTCTAAAAGAAACCTTAAGAAAAGACCTTCTTTTCTTCTTCTTCTTCCATCAGAACATGATCATATCATGTACAAAATAAGATCACCATGCTCCAACTCTTTGGAGCATGAATTCACCATGCCATCCCTTTTCTCTTTCAAATTTTTATCATATAAAAAATATAAAAAAAGGGATATTAATATGAAAGAAAAAATAATAAGAGAAGAAATCTTCTCTCTTATCTTTCTCTTTACAAGACATCAACCTTTGATCTCTTGATTGAAGAATTTCCTTCAAGAATTTTGGCACCTCAAACCACCCATGTAATCCTTCTTTCTCTCTCATTTTTTTATCACATAAAAACATAAAAACAAAGAGAGAAAAAAATATGAAAGAAAACCAATAAGAGAAGACAATCTTCTCATTACCTTTCTTCTCTACAAGACATCAACTTTTGATCTCTTGTTAGAGGACTCTCCTCCATGGATTTTGATGCCTCAAACCTCTCAGTCTTCCTCATTCTCCTATGGTAATTTCTCAATTTTTCATAAATTTTTGACTCCTATATCATGGCATATGGGGCGGCCTCCTTTTTTATGACAGACTAGGTCATAAGACCTAGTCTAACAAGGAGTCCTTGGGGCGTCCAACTCTTGGACGCCCCCCTATCTCATTTATTTCATGGATAGCATGAAAATAACACAAAAGGGGTAACAAAAAAGAGGATAAACATGGAGAAGTTGGTGCAAGAGAGGGAGGGAAGAGTCCTTGTGAAGAGGAACTTTTTCAAAAATAGAAATAGGCTAAACCACTTTCCACAATGAACCAAATTAATTTTCATATTGAATCAGATCAAATCTGATCAAATATCTAAAATAAGTGGTGTGAGATTACTTTTCTTAGATCATAAAAAAATTATCTAGAATTAATTAGTGGGGTGGGCTTTGATTTTCTTAGGTGGCGCAAGAGAAGATGGAATCCTAGTCTAACTAGGATTCTTATTTAGATTAGGTTAAATACTTTGAACCAATTTAAATTAATTATAATCTAATTAATAGTGATCTAGTCCAACTAAGAGTCTAATTAAATAGATTAAATCATATTTAATTTAGATCCTAACTTAATAGAATTAGGTCATACAAGTCCTAGTCAAATAGGACTTTTCTCCCTTGCAACTGCTTATCCAATAAACTAATTAGACTTAATCCAATTAAATCCAAACTAATTTAATTGAATCATATTTAATTAGACTTGATCTCAGCCCAATTGCTCAATCAGATTGAGCAATTAGCAATCCAATTGCTAATGATCCTCTGCAATACTTGCATTAGGTCAAACATCAATCACATTGATTGTTTAACCTTAGAACGATTCTCAATCATCGATTAACTATCTGATTAGTTACAACCTCTTATGTGTGTGATCTTATAGTTCGAACCTAAGCTGGTAACACAGAAATCAATTTTTATACCAGTCGAAGTAACCATCTAGCAATGATTTCCGACGTCCAGATAGGTCGAATGTATGCAAAGCAACATTCTAAGAACCCTAACACATGGTTACCGTATAATTATCTTTTGATCAATAATGCTCAAGATGACTTTGAGTATGCTGTCAATACTCATGTAATCATCTCTATTGTGTCTCAAAATTTTTGCAAATCTCATGACTCCTCACGAGGATTACCCAGTTTAGGTTTTGCTAAATTGAAAACAACGAGACATTCTCATCCCGAAGTTAATCAAGAGTAGTCAATTCCATCTTGACTCACACACCGACTTCACAAGTACTTGATTGTATCCAAAATTTTCGAACCTATATTAAAAATACAGACAGTCTGGCACCAAAGCACAGTGAGTTGCTTGCAAATCACCATGGTGATCTCAGGTCAGAGGACACTTATACCCATTGATCTTAGTTAACTACTCTTGATAGTAGAGTATTACATTGGTCACGTTTAATATAGATGTACTCCTATATCTCACCTGGATGCCATACCAATGTCTCCACACCACTTGGTTACGAGGACAACCAACGCATATGGCATACAGCGACCTACACTTGATAAGTTATCGTCCTTGTTAATAACTTATCATTTGATCGTGAACAATTTAAGAACCATCTGATAAATCCTCTTTATCGATTGATTGTGGTTCTAAGGACTTCATCATAATTTAGGAGTTCATTTAAGAAGATAGAACTTTTATGATGAACCTGCCAAATAACTATTATTATTAGATAATTCATATACTAATTTAATCATCTACCACTTAGATGATAGGCTTTAGGACATTACCAAACATGGGAGTCGAGCCAGGTCGCTCGATCCCATCTCCATCATATGCTGTGCTACTTCTGACCTGAGATCTGCTCGGTGCATTATCCTGCAGCAATGAAATCTCACCTTGTGACGTCGCTTCTCATCCTCTTGAGTCTCCTATTTTGTACCCGATCCACCTCCATCTGGAGCTCCACCTCGCTCTGGACTCCACTGGCTCTTGAAGCTCCACCTCGTATTAGGCTCCCTGCCAGGTAATAATGTCCTCTCCTCCCCTTCTTCTCCTTCAGAATAATCCTATCACCGTATAGTACCTTCAGAATTTCTCCACCAGCTACCATTCTGTAGCCTCTCGAATCTAGTCTACTCAGTGAGATAATATTCTATCTAAAATCGGATATGTATCGACCTTCCTTAATTTTCTCACTGCACCATATATATCCTCCAGTTGACCGTCTCGATGCCTCTAATCGCATAGCTCAATCCATCCGACAGATAAACAGTACCCTCACTATTCTTCAGGAAGTCAAACTGCTCCTCTCTACAACATACATGATGGGTGCATGCAAAATCTAATATCCACTATTGGAAAGAAGTAGATACCCCATTAGATATCTCCAGGATGTCTCCCTTTGAATCGTTACTGGCCGTCGCCACAGCAGTCATAGTCTGATTTTTAAATTGAGAGCAATCTCTGGCTAGATGCCCCAATTGTCACATCGATAACACTTGATTTTGCTCAAGTCCCTCTTGGACTTGGACCATCCTCATCGCGATCTTCTGTCGCTCTGTCTATCACCTCCTGCTCCTCTAGAAGCCACCAAAGCTGAGCTACCACCACCTGAGCTTGAAGTCAGATTCTTCCTCCTGAGAATCTTGTTCTGGAGTATCGATCACCGCGGTGACCTCATCTATTTTGATGGTGCTCTTTCCACTAGAAGAGCAGTCACCAAGGACTCGTACGAAGGTGGAAGCGACGCTAGCAAAACCAGTGCTCTGGTCTTCTCCTCAACATTCTCACCAATGCTGAGGAGGTCAGTGAGAATCTTCTGGAAGTGACTTAGATGCTCCTGCATGCTCTGTCCCTCAGCTATCCGCAGTTGTAAAACTATCTCCAGAGGAAGAGAGTGTTGGTGAGAGATTTCGTCATGTATAACTCCTCAAGCTTCGATCACAACACCATCAGGGAAGTCTCACTAAACACATAGATCACCACCTCATTCGCTAGATATATACGGATGGTACTCATCGTTTGCATCTGTAGTCGTCTCCAATCCTGTACCTCCATGGTGGTCGGCTTCTTCTCGTACAAGAGAACATCGATCAACCTTTGTTGGATGAGCACATCTTTCACCCTTACCTGCCATAAGGAGAAATTGCTCTTTCCATTAAACTTATTGATCTCATCTTGATTGATCCTGTCTTCTCCATCTTCAATCTTGCTCACCACCGCTGCAATCTGCATTATTGTACTGCCTCGCTCTGATACCACTTATTGGATGGATGTTTGGCCAGAACACCACCTCTCAAGATTTTTTCGATACTGTGCGATGCAGCAGGAAGAAAGAAGAAATAAAACAAAAACAATCAAAATACGTGGATCAGCCAAAAAAGGGCTCGCCTCCATGAGGCATGAAAACTTTACTATGAAAAAAAAATTTACAAGAGGAGATCTCACCCTCAACCCTCGTACATCCAATTTCTCTCTCACAAGAAGTTCTCCTCACAAAAGCTCTCTCTCTAGGAAAACCCCCTAAACTCCTGAAGTGACCGCAGTCCGCTGTCAGAGCCTTCTGCTCCTTCTCTCAGCGCTGTGCATCCCTCTCTCTCCATGGGTTCTCGAATTTTCTACGTGATGAAAACTGCACCGCACCATGCATGGGTTCTCTCCCATGAAAACCAAGCCACGAGACCACATAGCTCCTCTGTTTCACGATCAAGGGCTTTTATAAACCTTAAAACCCTATTAGATCGTGTTTAGGAGTCCTAATCAGCCCCAAATTAGTCCCTGAACCATCGGATCGAGATCGAGATCAACCGACGTCAATCGGTTTCGATCTATGGAATAGTGCCGTGGATCGCGAAAAATACGTAGGAAACGCCAACGTGGTCCACAGACCCCTCCATGCACCGCCTGGTCCACCGTGGATCGGGCTATCGGGCTCCTAGCAAGCCACGTGGGGCTGGGCCGCACCCACACCTGCTGCACCTGGGCGTGTGCGGCCGCATCGCTACCGCTCCGCCGGGGTCTTCCATCGCTCCGAACTCTGTGCCAACTCTTCTCGTGCGTATCTTCTTCGTTCGAACTCTATTTGGGATGATCTTAGTCTCGTTGGACTTCGTTTTTCATCACAGACCTCGCTGTGGGCTCAATATGGAGCAAATCTCGAGATGTCAAATCCTAACAAGTAAATATACTTATATGATAAGAGAAGTTGTTGCATGTATGCTAGCTTTGATCTACTTGATTTGCATGAATTCTACCAATGCTGTTAAATCTTAATATATAAATTATCAATCTAAAAGCATACTTTGGCCAACCTTAAGACAATAGAATTTGTGTCAGTTTGTGGCGAAAACAACCTGCCATTTACTAAACATAGAATTATTTTCATTAATAAAGACTCAAGGAAACTTCATCTTATATCATCGGAGAAAGTATGTATGACCAAAAGGGCAAGGGGTCTTGGACATTAGCACACCAAGATTACAAAAGATGCATTCATGGCAAAGGTTGCTGAAGTTTAATAGTAAATAAAGATTCAATTTGGAGCAAAGTGCTGTCAGCCAAATATAATTTCACAAGTTGGGATAGTTATCAATATAAAAAAGAGTCTTCACCAATACGGAGAGCTTATGTTCAGCATCAAAATGTGTGAAACACTTCCTATTGGCAGGTGGGTGAAGGTAAAAATATTATATATTTCAAGACCCTTGGATTAGTTACATTTAAATTAATCGAATCCTCATCCCTCTAAATCTAAACATGTGCCAAGACAACCAGAATGTTTCAGATCTGATAGCACCAAATAGACATGGAATCAGAAACTTTTAAGGCAAGTATTCGCTGAGGAGATAGTTGAACAAGTGATGTCCATACCGATCCCCAGGAAATATTGTGAAAGATTGAGCCGAAAGAATCCCCGGTTCTATTAATATGAAAGTTAGAGAAGTTTATAGAATGATTTTTTTTTTTTTTTTTTGATATAGAAGTCTACGGAATGATTATAAAGAATTCTGCAACACTTACAAATCACCTTTATATAACTCACACTTCTAGAGAAGCCAATCAGCCAACAAATAAACTAGCAAACTTAGAACTTAATGAGGATTATTGAGATAACTATCTCTAGTCTCAAAAAGTAAGATTTCACTATTAACAAATGCTTATAGAACCCAATTGTTAGAGAGTAGTATTTGGTTTCTCTTTGAAGTTTATATCTATATATTATGTTTCCAGGCTAATTTTTCTTTTTGTTTAATGTGTTTTTATTCTATTGGGATCCTTTCACACTTATCTATCAAAATAATAAAGCTACTAAAAATTAAAAATAATTTAAAATTTATATATTAGATAAAAAGATCATAGATAAATTGTAACATCACCCACAGATCACTTTTATATAATCACACTTCTAAAGAAGCCAATCAGCCAACAAATAAACCGGCAAGCTAAAAACTTAATGAGGATTATCGAGCTAACTATCTCAAGTCTCAAAAAGCAAGATTTCACCATTGGTAGATGCTTGTCAAACCCAATTTGTTAGATTGTAGTATTTGGTTTTTCTTTGAAGTCTATATCCATCACGTTTCCAGGCTAATTTTTCTTTTTCTTTAATGTTTTTCTATTCTATTGGGATACTTTTTCACTTATTGATAAAAAAAAAGACTATTAAAAATTGAAAAAATAATAATTTAAAATTTATATATTAGATAAAAAGATTGTTAGATAAATTGTAAGGGTTACGAAATGCATTCGTATTAATCATGCACAATAATTAAATATAAATTTCTAGGCTATAGAGGCATCAATTGGTCAAATCTTAAGAAAATCCTATGCACTAGACGCATCAACTAGGATTTCAATGTAAGGTTTAATTCTAAGGAAGAGATAGAGAAGGAGACTAATTGGGCCTCACACCAATGGTGATCAAAGATATTCCAAATTGATGCAGATTTAGGCGAGCAACAATCTTGAGGATGCAGCCGAAGGCATATCTAGACGATGTAGTATGAGATCTTGATGGTGTGGGAGCATGAGTTCCATGGAAAACCGCTCGATGTGGATGGTCCATCTCATAAAAGAGTGCTAGCTGGATAGGAGTCCATGGCATCGTGCACGATTTTCCTTTCCCTCCATGGATGGATGGGGATTGGGATGCGGAAGGGGAGTGGCGTACGAGTTTTTCTTTCAATAGATGGGGATGGCATGCAATTTTAATTTTTCTGATAGATGAGGAAGGGAGTGCATAGAGAAAAACTAAAGTTCACGATTTTTGGTTTTCACACGCTCCCCAAGAAGAGTTGTTGGGACAATCGGATTTGCTTTATCCGATTCTATGTAGACTTCCATATTCGAAATCAATTTTTGTTCTATACCTATATAAGAAGAGCCAAGAGATCCCAAGAGGAAGGCTCTGGAAGGGAAGAAACTTTCAGAATTCAGCTCTCATGAGAGTCATCTAATCAAAGCAGAGTCATTATAACCGAACCAGAGTCATCTGATCAAAGCAGAGTCATCATGGCCGAACTTGAGTCATCATAGCTGAAGCAACATCTTCATGGCCGACTGACCGTCCATGGCCGATTGACCATCTTCATATCATGACCGACTGACCATATTCATGGCCGACTGATCATCTTCATATCATGGCTGGCTGATCGTTTTCATGGTCGACTGACCATCTTCATGGCTGACTAATCATCTTCATATCATGGCCGACTGATCGTCTTCATGGTGGACTGACCATCTTTATGGCGACTGACCATCTTCATAGCCGACTGACCATCTTCATATCATGACCGACTGACCATCTTTATGATCGATTGTCAGACAACTGACTGCCAACTGTCAAACGATTGACTGCCAAATATGTAATCACGATACTATAATCGTGGATAGTAATTACATGCTACGATCGTTAGTGGGTATAAGCTATCCACTAACTCTATGATTATGGTCCGATAATTAGGGTAACTATCTCTTAGTACCATAAAATGCAGGACTACGTTCTGACGGTTACACCCGAGTCACCTGTAAAAGGAGGTAAATGAACAGCATGGGTTAAGCAATTCTGGGCTGATACTCTGTCACTTTGAATATTCTATCTGCTGTTCATCACTCCCCACTGACTTAAGCATTGGAGGATCTCCATCGGATATAATTTCGATCAGTGAAATTCTTTTGCAAGTTAACCTTCGTCAGAGCTAGATGCAACAGGAGATTAGCTGCAACAGATTGGCGTGCCAGGAAAGGAGAGAAAATCCAATCATTATGGCAAAAATGAGAGCCCAGAATATTTTCCACCGGCTCTATCCAGTAATCTTTCCGTCAGAAAGATCTTCCATCTCCATCGGCAGAGCTCAGATCCTCACATCCGGTCATCACCGTGAATGCTCAACAATTCGCTGCCTTAGTATAGCAGAAAAAGACACTGATGGAGATAGTTCATAGCCTCCAGCAAATACAGCTAACAATCGATGGTAGTGCAATCTCGATGGTAGTCTCATCGACGGCATGGACCACACCACTCAGCCCATCACTTTAACATACCAATCGCCATCTATTCCCCCCCCCAAAGTTGATTAGGGGAAAAGATGATGTTCTTTTCCTTCCTCATCCAACAAAAGTTCTACTCCTGGGTGTTCCCTCCGAGAGAATTTCCAATGTGCGAACAACTATGAGTGGAAGCTCAGGAGCTAGATCATCAAATTAAAAAAGCTACAAAGTAACTAAACGATGAATTGATCGAGATCAATGATTTTGAAAATTTTTCAAATGATGAATCGATCGTGATTGATGATTCTAAAAATTTCTCCAAACGATGAATTGATCGAGATCGACGATACGGAAAGCTCTCTCTAAACGATGAATCGATTCTAATTGATGATTGGAAAAGTTCTTCCACTTTATAATGGAATGGCTTACGATCACGTTCCAGATCAATGGAATAATCTATAACAATGTTCCTCTATAGTGGAACGATCGCCCTTCAGACATGGAATACCAACAATCTACGACTGTACTTCAATAAAGTTGTCCTTATGACATAATATATTTAAACAATATGTTCGATTTCAATATACTTTCAACTGAAATGTGATACAATGAGCTTCAACTCAAGATGATTCGACGATAAATACAAGCTCTGGCTCAAGGCCTAAAGGGCCAAAGCAAAAAAATACGATCTTCGAATCGAAATGAGTCCCAAGAGGATCAACATGCCGACTCGGCTATGGTCGAGTGGAACAATATATTGACTCGATTATGATCAGATGGAACAATATACTGATTTGACTATGATCGATCGAAATAACATGCCGACTCGACTACGGTTGGACGGAATAACATACCGACTCGGGTACGATCGGACGAAATAATATGCCGACTCAACTATAATCGGTCAGAAGAATATGCCAACTCAACTTCGATCAGTCAGAAAATATTTAACAATTATCTATAATGAATGATGATCATATTCAAAGAGACAATACAAAGAAAATTTTGTTTTTACTACAAAATGAAGGCTACAAAATCGGACTAAGGTTCGGTAATAAAAAAAATTTATTTCATTATCAACTGAAATGACCACAGAATCGGGACTTGAAGTCATGGCAGAAGATATGCTGACTCCCATCGTCCAATGCGTCAAGCCACCTTAGACCTGAGAGTGGGGGGCAACTATTGGACAATCAGATTTGCTCCTCCGATTCTATGTTATCTCCCATATTTGAGATCGGCTTTTGTTCCATACCTATATAAGAAGAGCCAAGAGATCCCAGTGGGGAGGCTCTGGAAAGAAAGAAATTTTCAGAATTCACTCTCATGAAATCATCTGGCCGAAGCAAAATCATTATGGCCGAATCAGAGTCATCTGACCAAAGCAGAGTCATCATGGTTGAACTTGAGTCATCATGACTGAAGCAACATTTTCATAGCCAACTGACGTCTTCATGACCGACTGACTATTTTATGTCATGGCCGGCTGAGCATCTTCATATCATAGCCGACTGACCATCTTCATGGCTGACTGACCGTCTTCATAGCCCATTGACCATCTTCATGTCATAACCGATTGACTGTCTTCATAGCCGACTGACCATCTTCATGACCGACTGTCAAACAACTGACTGCTGAATGTCAAACGACCGATTGCCAAATATATAATCACGATACTATAATGTGGTAATAACTACATGCCACGATCGTTAGTGGCATAAACTTCCACTAACTCCATGATTATGGTCTGATAATCGGGATAACTACCCTTTATGCCCACTAACTCTATGATTATGTCCGATAATTGATAACTACCTCTTAGTGCCATAAAAAATGAGATCATGTGTTCGACGGTTACACCGAGTCATCTATAAAAGGAGATAAATAAATATATAGGTAAGATAATTTTGGATGATACTCTGTCACTTTGAATATTCTATCTGCTGTTCATCACTTTTATAATTTAAGTATCAAAAATTTCATCGGATATAATTTTGATTAATAATTTTTTTTATAAATTATTTTTATCGAGCAGATGCAACAGAGAATTGCCGTAACATGAGTCAAATAGGATTCAGTTCCTTTCTTATTTTTACTTTTTGACAGTGTTTGATAGGGATGGGGTGTACGGTGTTATGGTTTTCTTTTTCCTGATTGATGGTTTTTGTGTTCGTTTTTTTTTTTTTTAAT
>NC_026005.2:69024747-69041665 GCF_000442705.2 Elaeis guineensis | reverse complement strand
AAGAAAAAATAATAAGAGAAGACAATCTTCTCTCTTATCTTTCTCTTTACAAGACATCAACCTTTGATCTCTTGATTGAAGAATTTCTTCAAGAATTTTAGCACCTCAAACCATCCCATGTAATCCTTCTTTCTCTCTCATTTTTTTATCACATAAAAATAAAAACAAAGAGAGAAAAAAATATGAAAGAAAACCAATAAGAGAAGACAATCTTCTCAATTACCTTTCTTCTCTACAAGACATCAATTTTGATCTCTTGTTAGAGGACTCTCCTCCATGGATTTTGATGCCTCAAACCTCTCATGTCTTCCTCATTCTCCTATGGTAATTATCTCAATTTTTCATAAATTTTTGACTCCTATATCATGGCATATGGGGCGGCCTCCTTTTTTATGACAGACTAGGTCATAAGACCTAGTCTAACAAGGAGTCCTTGGGGCGTCCAACTCTTGGACGCCCCCTATCTCATTTATTTCATGGATAGAAAAATGAAAACCAAAAGGGGTAACAAAAAAGGAAGGATAAACATGAGAGAAGTTGTGCAAGAGAGGGAGGGAAGAGTCCTTGTGAAGAGGAACTTTTTCAAAAATAGAAATAGGCTAAACACTTTCCACAATGAACCAAATTAATTTTCATATTGAATCAGATCAAATCTGATTCAAATTCTAAAATAAGTGGTGTGAGATTACTTTTCTTAGATCATAAAAAAATTATCTAGAATTAATTAGTGGGTGTGGCTTTGATTTTCTTAGGTGGCGCAAGAGAAGATGGAATCCTAGTCTAACTAGGATTCTTATTTAGATTAGGTTAAATACTTTGAACCTAATTTAAATTAATTATAATTAATTAATAGTGATCTAGTCCAACTAAGAGTCTAATTAAATCAGATTAAATCATATTTAATTTAGATCCTAACTTAATTAGAATTAGGTGCATACAAGTCCTAGTCAAATAGAGACTTATTCTCCCTTGCAACTGCTTATCCAATAAACTAATTAGACTTAATCCAATTAAATCCAAACTAATTTAATTGAATCATATTTAATTAGACTTGATCTCAGCCCAATTGCTCAATCAGATTGAGACAATTAGCAATCCAATTGCTAATGATCCTCCTGCAATACTGCATTAGGTCAAACATCAATCACATTGATTGTTTAACCTTAGAACGATTCTCAATCATCGATTAACTATCTGATTAGATTACAACCTCTTATGTGTGTGATCTTATAAGTTCGAACCTAAGCTAGTAACACAGAAACTAATTTTTGTATCAGTCGAAGTAACCATCTAGCAATGATTTCCGACGTCCAGATAGGTCGAATGTATGTAAAGCAACATTCTAAGAACCCTAACACATGGTTACCGTATAATTTATCTTTTGATCAATAATGCTCAAGATGACTTTGAGTTTGCTGTCAATACTCATGTAAATCATCTCTATTGTGTCTCAAAATTTTTGCAAATCTCATGACTCCTCACGAGGATTACCCAGATTTAGGTTTTGCTAAATTGAAATACAATGAGACATTCTCTTCCTGAAGTTAATCAAGAGTAGTCAATTCCATCTTGACTCACACACCGACTTCACAAGTACTTGATTGTATCTAGAAACTTTTCAACCTATATTAAAAATACAGACAGTCTGGCACCAAAGCACAGTGAGTTACTTGCAAATCACTGTGGTGATCTCAGGTCAGAGGAACACTTATACCCATTGATCTTAGTTAACTACTCTTGATAGTAGAGTATTACATTGGTCACGTTTAATGTAGATGTACTCCTATATCTCACCTGGATGCCATACCAATGTCTCCACACCACTTGGTTACGAGGACAACCAACGCATATGGCATACAGCGACCTACACTTGATATGTTATCGTCCTTGTTAATAACTTATCATTTGATCGTGAATAATTTAAGAACCATCTGATAAATCCTCCTTTATCGATTGATTGTGGTTCTAAGGACTTCATCATAATTTAGGAGTTCATTTAAGAAAGATAGAACTTTTATGATGAACCTGTCAAATAACTATTATTATTAGAAAATTCATATACTAATTTCAATCATCTACCACTTAGATGATAGGCTTTAGGATACATTACCAAATATGGGAGTCGAGCCAGGTCGCTCGATCCCATCTCCATCATACGCTGTGCTCCTTCTGACCTGAGATCTGCTTGGTGCATTATCCTGCAGCAATGGGAATCTTACCTTGCGACGTTGCTTCTTATCCTCTCGAGTCTCTTGTTTCGTACCCGATCCACCTCCACCTGGAGCTCCACCTCGCTCTGGACTCCACCTGGCTCTTGAAGCTCCACCTCGTATTAGGCTCCCCGCCAGGTAATAATGTCCTCTCCTCTCCTTCTTCTCCTTCAGAATAATCCTATCGCTGTATAGTACCTTCAGAATTTCTCCACCAGCTACCATCCTGTAGCCTCTCGAATCCAGTCTACTCAGTGAGATAATATTCTATCTGAAATCGGATATATATCAGACCTTCTTTAATTTTCTCACTGCACCATATATATCCTCCAGTTGACCGTCTCGATGCCTCTGATCGCATAGCTCGATCCATCTGACAGATAAACAGTACCCTCACTGTTCTTCAGGGAGTCAAACTGCTCTTCTCTACAACATACATGATGGGTGTATGCAAAATCTAATATCCACTGCTGGAAAGAAGTAGATACCCCATTAGATATCTCCAGGATGTCTCCCTTTGAATCGCTACTGGCCGTCGCCACAGCAGTCATAGTCTGATTTTTGAATTGAGAGTAATCTCTGGTTAGATGCCCCAACTTGTCACATCGATAACACTTGATTTTGCTCAAGTCCCTCTTGGACTTGGACCGTCCTCATCACGATCTTCTGTTGCTCTGTCTATCACCTCCTGCTCCTCTAGAAGCCACCAAAGCTGAGCTACCACCACCTGAGCTCGAAGTCAGATTCTTCCTCCTGAGAATCTTGTTCTGGAGTATCGATCACCGCGGTGACCTCATCTATTTTGATGGTGCTCTTTCCCACTAGAAGAGCAGTCACCAAGGACTCGTACGAAGGTGGAAGCGACGCTAGCAAAATCAGTGCTCTGGTCTTCTCCTCAACATTCTCACCAATGCTAAGGAGGTTAGTGAGAATCTTCTAGAAGTGACTTAGATGCTCCTGCATGCTCTGTCCCTCAGCTATCCGCAATTGATAAAACTACCTCCAGAGGAAGAGAGTGTTGGTGAGAGATTTCGTCATGTATAACTCCTCAAGCTTCGATCACAACACCATCGGGAAAGTCTCGCTAAACACATGGATCACCACCTCATCCGCTAGATATATACAGATGGTACTCATCGTCTACATCTGTAGTCATCTCCAATCCTGTACCTCCATGATGGTCGGCTTCTTCTCGTACAAGAGAGCATCGATCAACCTTTATTGGATGAGCACATCTTTCACCCTTACCTGCCATAAGGAGAAATTGTTCTTTCCATTAAACTTATTGATCTCCATCTTGATTGATCATGTCTTCTCCATCTTCAATCTTGCTCACCACCGCTGCAATCTGCATTATTGTACTGCCTCGCTCTGATACCACTTGTTGGATGGATGTTTGGCCAGAACACCACCTCTCAAGATTTTTTCGATACTGTGCGATGCAGCAGGAAGAAAGAAGAAATAAAACAAAAACAATCAAAATACGTGGATCAGCCAAAAAAGGGCTCGCCTCCACGGGGCATGAAAATTTTACTATGAAAAAAAAAATTTATAAGAGGAGATCTCACCCTCAACCCTCGTACATCCAATTTCTCTCTCACAAGAAGTTCTCCCTCACAAAAGCTCTCTCTCTAGGAAAACCCTTGAACTCCTGAAGTGACCGCAGTCCGCTGTCTAGAAGCCTTCTGCTCCTTCTTCTCTCAGCGCTGTGCATCCCTCTTTCTCCATGGGTTCTCGAATTTTCTACGTGATGAAAACCGCACCGCACCATGCATGGGTTCTCTCCCATGAAAACCAAGCCACGAGACCACATAGCTCCTCTGTTTCACGATCAAGGGCTTTTATAAACCTTAAAACCCTATTAGATCGTGTTTAGGAGTCCTAATCAGCCCCAAATTAGTCCCTGAACCATCGGATCGAGATCGAGATCAACCGACGTCGATCGTATTCCGATCTATGGAATAGTGCCGTGGATCGCGAAAAATGCGTGGGAAACGCCGACGTGGTCCACAGACCCCTCCATGCACCGCCTGGTCCACCGTGGACCGGGCTATCGGGCTCCTAGCAAGCCACGCGGGGCTGGGCCGCACCCACACCTGCTGCGCCTGGGCTGTGTGCGGCCGCATCGCTGCCGCTCCGCCGGCGGTCTTCCGTCGCTCCGAACTCTGTGCCAACTCCTCTCGTGCGTATCTTCTTCGTTCGAATTCTATTTGGGATGATCTTAGTCTCGTTGGACTTCATTTTTCATCGTAGACCTCGCTGTGGGCTCAATATGGAGTAAATCTCGGGACGTCAAATCCTAACAAGTAAATATACTTATATGATAAGAGAAGTTGTTGCATGTATGCTAGCTTTGATCTACTTGATTTGGATGAATTCCACCAATGCTGTTAAATCTTAATATATAAATCATCAATCTAAAAGCATACTTTGGCCAACCTTAAGACAATAGAATTTGTGTCAGTTTGTGGCGAAAACAATCTGCCATTTACTAAACATAGAATTATTTTCATTAATAAAGACTCAAGGAAACTTCATCTTATATCATTGGAGAAAGTATGTATGACCAAAAGGGCAAGGGGGTCTTGGACATTAGCACATCAAGATTACAAAAGATGCATTCATGGCAAAGGTTGCTGAAGTTTAATAGTAAATAAAGATTCAATTTGGAGCAAAGTGGTGTCAGCCAAATATAATTTCACAAGTTGGGATAGTTATCAATATAAAAAAGAGTCTTCACCAATATGGAGAGCTTATGTTCAGCATCAAAATGTGTGAAACACTTCCTATTGGCAGGTGGGTGAAGGTAAAAATATTATATATTTCAAGACCCTTGGATTAGTTACATTTAAATTAATCGAATCCTCATCCCTCTAAATCTAAACATGTGCCAAGACAACCAGAATGTTTCAGATCTGATAGCACCCAATAGACATGGAATCAGAAACTTTTAAGGCAAGTATTCGCTGAGGAGATAGTTGAACAAGTGATGTCCATACCGATCCCCAGGAAATATTGTGAAAGATTGAGCCGAAAGAATCCCCGGTTCTATTAATATGAAAGTTAGAGAAGTTTATAGAATGATTTTTTTTTTTTTTTTGATATAGAAGTCTACGGAATGATTATAAAGAATTCTCTGCAACACTTACAAATCACCTTTATATAACTCACACTTCTAGAGAAGCCAATCAGCCAACAAATAAACTAGCAAACTTAGAACTTAATGAGGATTATTGAGATAACTATCTCTAGTCTCAAGAAGTAAGATTTCACTATTAACAAATGCTTATAGAACCCAAGTTGTTAGAGAGTAGTATTTGGTTTCTCTTTGAAGTTTATATCTATATATTATGTTTCCAGGCTAATTTTTCTTTTTGTTTAGTGTGTTTTTATTCTATTGGGATCCTTTCACACTTATCTATCAAAATAATAAAGCTACTAAAAATTTAAAAATAATTTAAAATTTATATATTAGATAAAAAGATCATAGATAAATTGTAACATCACCCACAGATCACTTTTATATAATCACACTTCTAAAGAAGCCAATCAGCCAACAAATAAACCGGCAAGCTAAAAACTTAATGGGGATTATCGAGCTAACTATCTCAAGTCTCAAAAAGCAAGATTTCACCATTGGTAGATGCTTGTCGAACCCAATTTGTTAGATTGTAGTATTTGGTTTTTCTTTGAAGTCTATATCCATCACGTTTCCAGGCTAATTTTTCTTTTTCTTTAATGTTTTTCTATTCTATTGGGATACTTTTTCACTTATTGATAAAAAAAAGACTATTAAAAATTGAAAAAATAATAATTTAAAATTTATATATTAGATAAAAAGATTGTTAGATAAATTGTAAGGGTTACGAAATGCATTCGTATTAATCATGCACAATAATTAAATATAAATTTCTAGGCTATAGAGGCATCAATTGGTCAAATCTTAAGAAAATCCTTTGCACTAGATGCATCAACTAGGATTTCAACATAAGGTTTAATTCTAAGGAAGAGATAGAGAAGGAGACTAATTGGGGCTCACACCAATGATGATCAAAGATATTCCAAATTGATGCAGATTTAGGCGAGCAACAATCTCGAGCATGCAGCCGAAGGCATATCTAGACGGTGTAGTATGAGATCTTGATGGTGTGGGAGCATGAGATTCCATGGAAAACCGCACGATGTGGATGGTCCATCTCATAAAAGAGTGCTAGCTGGATAGGAGTCCATGGCATCGTGCACGATTTTCCTTTCCCTCCGATGGATGGATGGGGATTGGGATGTGGAAGGGGAGTGGCGTACGAGTTTTTCTTTCGATAGATGGGGATGGCATGCAATTTTAATTTTTCTGGTAGATGAGGAAGGGAGTCCCATGGATCGTGCGTAGAGGAAAACTAAAGTTCACGATTTTTGATTTTCACACGCTCCCCAAGAAGAGTTGTTGGGACAATCAAATTTACTCTATCCGATTCTATGTTGACTCCCATATTCGAAATTGACTTTTGTTTTATACCTATATAAGAAGAGCCAAGAGATCCCAAGAGGAGAGACTCTGAAAGGGAAGAAACTTTCAGAATTCAGCTCTCATGAGAGTCATCTAACCAAAGCAGAATCATTATAACCGAACCAGAGTCATCTGATCAAAGCAGAGTCATCATGGTCGAACTTGAGTCATCATGGCTGAAGCAACATCTTTATGGCCGATTGACCGTCTTCATGGCCGACTGACCATCTTTATGTCGTGGCTGACTGACCATCTTCATGCCGACTGATCATCTTCATATCATGGCTGACTGACCGTCTTCATGATCGACTGACCATCTTCATGGCTGACTAATCATCTTCATGTCATAGCCGACTGATCATCTTCATGGCGGACTGACCATCTTTATGGTCGACTGACCATCTTCATAGCCGACTGACCATCTTCATATCATGACCGATTGACCATCTTTATGGCCGACTGTCAGACAACCGACTGTCAAACGATCGACTGCCAAATATGTAATCATGATACTATAATCATGGATAGTAATTACATGCTACGATCGTTAGTGGGTATAAACTGCCCACTAACTCTATGATCATGGTCCGATAATTAGAGTAACTATCTCTTAGTACCATAAAATACAGGACTATGTGCTCGACGGTTACACCCGAGTCACCTGTAAAAGGAAGGTAAATGAACAGCATGGGTTAGACAATTCTGAGCTGATATTCTGTCACTTTGAATATTCTATCTGCTGTTCATCACTCCCCACTGACTTAAGTATTGGAGGATCTCCGTCGGATATAATTTCGATCAGTGAAATTCTTTTGCAGGTTGCTCTTCGTCAGAGCTAGACGCAATAGGAGATTGGCTGCAATAGATTGACGTGCCAGAAAAGGAGAGAAAATCCAATCATCATGACAAAAATGAGAGCCCAGAACATTTCCACCGACTCTATCCAGTAATCTTTCCGTTAGAAAGATCTTCCATCTCCATCGGCAGAGCCAAGATCCTCACATCCGGTCATCACCATGAATGCTCAACAATTCGCTGCCTTAGTATAGCAGAAAAAGACACTGACGGAGACAGTTCATAGCCTCTAGCAAACACAGCTAACAATCGATGGTGGTGCAATCTCGACAGTAGTCTCATCGGCGGCATGGACCACACCACTCAGCCCATCACTCTTAACATACCAATCGCCATCTATTCCCCCTCCCACAAAGTCGATTAGGGGAAAAGACGATGTTCTTTTCCTTCCTCATCCAACAAAAGTTCTACTCCTGGGTGTTCCCTCCGAGAGGATTCCCAATGTGTGAACAACTACGAGTGGAAGCTTCAGGAGCTAGATCATCAAATTAAAAAAGCTACAAAGTAACTAAACGATGAATCGATCGAGATTAATGATTTTGAAAACTTTTCCAAATGATGAATCGATCGCGATTGATGATTCTGAAAACTTCTCCAAATGATGAATCGATCGAGATCGACGATACGGAAAGCTCTCTCTAAACGATGAATCGATTCTAATTGACGATTCGAAAAGTTTTTCCACTTTATAATGGAATGGTTTACGATCATATTCCGGATCAATGGAATAATCTATAACAATGTTCCTCTATAGTGGAACGATCGCCCTTCAGACATGGAATACCAACAATCTACGACTGTATCTTCAATAAAGTTGTCCTTACGATGTAATATATTCAAACAATATGTTCGAGTTTCAATATACTTTCAATTGAAATGTGATACAATGAGCTTCAACTCAAGATGATTCGACGATAAATACGAGCTCTGGCTCAAGGCCTGAAGGGCCAAAGTAGAAAAATACGATCTTCGAATCGAAATGAGTCCCAAGAGGATCAACATGCCGACTCGGCTATGGTCAAGTGAAACAATATATTGACTCGATTATGATCGGATGGAACAATATACCGACTTGACTATGATCGATCGGAATAACATACCGACTCGGCTATGGTTGGATGGAACAACATACCGACTCGGATACGATCGGACGGAACAATATGCTGACTCGACTATAATCGGTCGGAAGAATATGCCAACTCAACTTCGATCAGTCAGAAAATATTTAATAATTATCTATAATGAATGATGATCATATTCAAAGAGACAACACAAAGAAAATTTTGTTTTTACTACGAAATGAAGGGTACAAAATCGGACTAAGGTTCGGTAATAAAAAAAATTATTTCATTATCAACTGAAATGACCACAGAATCGGGATTCGAAGTCATGGCAGAAGATACGCTGACTCCCATCGTCTAACACGTCAAGCCACCTTGGACCTGAGAGTGGGGGGCAACTGTTGAGACAATCAGATTTGCTCCCTTCGATTCTATGTCATCTCCCATATTTGAGATCGGCTTTTGTTCCATACCTATATAAGAAGAGCCAAGAGATCCTAGAGGGGAGGCTCTAGAAAGAAAAAAATTTTCAGAATTCAGCTCTCATAAAATTCATCTGGCCGAAGCAAAGTCATTATGGCCGAACCAGAGTCATCTGACCAAAGCAGAGTCATCATGGTTGAACTTGAGTCATCATGACTGAAGCAACATCTTCATAGCCAACTGATCGTCTTCATGACCGACTGACCATTTTTATGTTATGGCCGGCTGAGCATCTTCATATCATAGCCGACTGACCATCTTCATGGCTGACTGACCGTCTTCATAGCCCATTGACCATCTTCATGTCATAACCGATTGACTGTCTTCATAGCCGACTGACCATCTTCATGACCGACTGTCATACAACTGACTGCTGATTGTCAAACGACCGATTGCCAAATATATAATCACGATACTATAATTGTGGGTAATAACTACATGCCACGATCGTTAGTGGACATAAACTATCCACTAACTCCATGATTATGGTTTGATAATCGGGATAACTACCCTTTATGCCCACTAACTCCATGATTATGATCCGATAATTAAGATAACTACCTCTTAGTGCCATAAAAAATGAGATCATATGCTCGACGGTTACACGAGTCATCTATAAAAGGGAGATAAATAAATAATATGGGTAAGATAATTTTGGACTGATACTCTGTCACTTTGAATATTCTATCTGCTGTTCATCACTTTCTACTAATTTAAGTATCGAAAAATTTTCATCGGATATAATTTTAATTAATAATTTTTTTTATAAATAATTTTATATCAAAGCTAGATGCAGTAGAAGATTGGCCGTAACACGAGTCAAATAGGATTCGATTCCTTTCTTATTTTTACTTTTTGATAAGTGTGTGACAGGGATGGGGGTGTACGATGTTATGGTTTTCTTTTTCCTGATTGATGCTTTTTTGTGTTTTTTTTTTTTTTTTATGAGAGTTCAAGGGATGGGGCGTGTGATTTTCTTTGATTGATATCTTCCTATTAACTTATATCCAGTATTTTATCATAAAAATAAGATAAAATCTAATAAATATGACTAAGTTAATGTCACAGTTGATAAAATAGAAACGTGATGGAGCATAAAAAAAGAAAAATAGGAGAACGATTGATTTCATTAATTTTTTTATTTATTAAATAAAATATTAAGTAAAGATAGAAATATATTTTTTTTTGCTTGTATATTTTTAAGATTGGCTAACATCAGTATATATTTATAGCTAGCATTTTTATTTTGTATTGGCTAAACATATTATTTCTTATTTATTAACCCATCAAGAAACAATATGTATGAATTTATACACGGTATTGTATTACAAATATAGGATAAAATTTAATTTTTTAATATTTTTTACAATATAACTAAATTAATATCATGAAAAAAAATTATATTCAGTATTTTATCTTAAATATATGACAAAATTTAATTTTTTAGTATTTTTAAAAAATATGGTTAAATTAATGTTGTAAAAAAAATTTAGAACCGGTATTGTATCATAAATATAAGATAAAATCTATTTTTTTAATATATTAAAAAAATAAGTCTAAATTAATACTATCGAAAATAAAATTTCTTATAATGTCATCAATTACGTCACCTTCGACGTATCCGTGGAGAGGATTCACATGCCTTTTTTGGTAAGATTCGCATGCTTTCAAGGAAACACCACCTTTCCACTTCCAGCAGCCAGCTGCATGAAGACCATCTCTCTAGCCACGTTTCTTCTTAGAAAGATAAACATAAGTGCAAACGCATGCAACCATACGATAGCTTTTCTTTCTTTTTACTCCCTATCTAACGAATGACTTTTTTCCATACAACTACACATAATTTTTAAAATAAATTATATTTTTTTTTTAAATTAAATCAAAATTATAATTAAATTTAATAATTTAAAAAATTTACACTTACGTCTCTAACATTTATTTTAACTTTACAATTTAGTCTTGACTATTAAACAGTCTATTCATCAAAAATGAGGCTAAAGTATCACGTAATAAAAATTTTTAAAAATAATAAAAATATCCTTCACCAAAGGTCTAATGGGATAAAAATCTTTCTTTCCTTCTTTCCACACCCCTCTCCGCCACCCTCGACGGCCTCACTGTCCTCGAGCTCACCAGCACCGACCATCCGGGCCTCATCTCGGAGGTCTTCGCAGTCCTCGCTGACCTCCGCTGCACCGTCGTCGAGGCCAAGGTTTGGACCCACAATGGCCGGCTCGCCACCCTCATCTTCATCCGTGATGAAGATTCCGGCTCCTCGATTGACGATCCCCAGCAAATCCACCGCGTTGAGGCCCGCCTCCGCCATGTCCTCAAGGGCGACCACGACATCCACGGTGCCAAGACGGCCACCGTGCCTCTGCCGTCACTCACTCACTCCGATCGCCGCCTCCATCAGCTCATGTTCGCCGACCATGACTACGAGCGCATCTCCTCCCCCGAGACCACCTTCTCGTCCTCAACATCATCGTCGCAGCCGTCCGTTTCAGTCCAGCACTGGACCGAGCACGAGTACTCGATCGTCAATATGCAGTGCGGGGATCGCCCCATGCTGCTCTTCGACGTCATATGTACCCTCACCGACATGGAGTACGTCGTGTTCCACGGCACCATCGATACTGATGGTGATCGAGCCCATCTGGTAAATTTTTTAGATTTTTCCTCATTTTTAGGTTAAATTTTGACTTTATTCGGCAATTTTTTGGGGGATTCCATTCAAATTATGGGTTAATTCTTGAATTTATCAATTATTTCTTTCCAAAAATTTTGCATCAGGCATCTAGATGGGAGCCCAATCAGTTCGAAAGCAGAGCGGCAGCATGTGATCCAATGCTTGCTAACCGCCATCGAGTACAGATCATCCGAGGTACCTTCTTTACTGTTCTTTGCAATAAATTAGCTTCAATTCCCCTCCAGAAAGAAAGCCTAATAGGCATCCGATTCTCTAATCCCAACCACAATTAGATTTGATTCCTCTCGTGGGTGAATCTTAGGGATTGCGATCGGAGCTGCGCACAATGGACCGATGAGGCCTTCTCGCCGATGTGACCCAGAAATTCCGGGAGATGGCCTCTCGATGATGAGGATTGAGGTCTCCACCAAAGGCCAAATGGTGATGAATGTATTCTACGTCACCGATGCTGTCGGCCACTTGGCCGACCACAAGATGATCGATGTAGTGATTGAGAAGATTGGCGTCGAGAGCCTCAAGGTGAACGACGATCGACCGTAGTGGGTCTGCAGGACGAGGCCGACGGGCCACGAGGCGGCAGCCGGCGGTGGAGCTGCGCTGTTCTACCTGGGGAGTTTCGTGAAGAGGAATCTCTATAACCTGGGTCTCATCGAATCCTGTTTTTGGGGACAAAAAAGATCAGAAGCTGTAGCCGCATATCAAGAGTGGGGGGGGGGATGGAATCTGTGGACCAATTGAATGTGTGAAAAGGATTCTGGTAAATTACTGAGTGACAGTGGAGGGTAATTTAGTCATTTTAGATTTTTGAAATGATTTGATTAACGACGTTAAATTTTGAGGTGCAAATATAGACTTTGAAAAATAATTGACGTAACTGTAATAAACATAAATTTAAAAAAAATTATAATTCATCTTAATTTTTAAAATCAAAAGTCTGACTCCATCCACCAGCAACCACACATACGATCAACAATTGGACCAGGGCTTATCACAAATCCCTTCGCTAATAATAATTATATCCCTTGTACTCTTCTCCCTCTCCATCCCACAACCATCCTCATGGGGTCCCTCTGTTCCTACCTCGGCCTCTTCCTTTCTTTCCTCCTCCTCCTCCTCCTTGTCAAAGTCTTCCTCTTCCCCTCCCCTTCTTCAAAGAAGAACCTATCGCCTCCAAGCCCTCCCTCTTTTCCAATCATCGGCCATCTCCACCTCTTGAAGAAGCCCCTCCACCGAACTCTCGCCGGCCTCTCCGCCCGGCCGCTACGGCCCAGCCATCCTCCTACGCTTCGGCTCCCGCCCGGTCCTTGTCGTCTCCTCCGCCCGCCTCGCCGAGGAGTGCTTCACCAAAAATGACATCGCCTTCGCCAGCCGCCCCCAGCTCCACTCCGTCCGTCGCCTCTCCGATAACTACACCACCCTCTCCAGCGCCCCCTACGGTCCAAACTGGCGCAACCTCCGCCGCATCGCTACCGTCGAGCTCCTCTCCTCGGCCCGCCTCGAATCCCTTTCCGACATCTTCGCCGAGGAGGTCCGAGCTTTGGTAAGCCGGCTGTTCCGCGAATCCGGTGGCAGGGATGCCGCGGTTGAAAAGGTGGAGCTCAAGCCCAGGCTGTTCGGGCTGACGCTGAACCTGATGATGAGGACTATCGCCGGGAAGAGGTATTACAGGGAGGACATGGCAAGCTCCAAGGAGTCGGCCCAGTTCACGGAGTTCGTGGAACAGCCCGCCGCGGTAGGTGCGGCGTCGAATGTCGCAGACTTTCTTCCAATACTGAGGGTGATAGACTTCCAGGGCCTCAGCCGGAAGATTGATAGACTCGAAAAGAAGAAAGAGGAGATCTTGCAAGGACTTATCGACGAGCACCGGATGAAGGGTGGTGGTGACGGTGAAGGTGAAGGGAGCAGCAAAAAGAGGACCATCATCGGCGTTCTGCTCTCTCTTCAAGAGAAAGAGCCCGACTCTTGCACCGACCAGTTATCAAGGCTTTCATCATAGTAAGCCATCGCTCGGCCCTTTATTTCAGTTTTTAAAGAAACTTGACACCCGGTGCTTTCTTTGACCGGACTTTAACGCGTTGTCTGTTGATCATTAAGATTTAACTTATACGCATACATATGTGAGATTTGCACATACTTATAAAAGTACTTGTACCCAATTATATTATCCCTATTATACTATCTTTGCTATACTAATATCTATGTGTATGCAGTTATTTCTAATCCATTTTGACCAGACTTTAACATGTGGTCTGTTGATCATTAGCATTTAATTTTTGCTCATACACATGCAGATACAGGTTCAGATTATATTTTTTACATTAAAAAAAATATTTTTTTTTTGCGACATCAATCATTGGATTGCATTTTATCCGATTTTCAAAATACTTCAACATCTTTCTTCTATCTATAATACATATGATAGAGCTGATATCCTGCTATGAAAATGGTATAAAGTATAATCCAATGATTAATATTATCGAAGAAGACCAATCATTCTTTCATGCAAAAGACAACCCACACCCTACATACAGGAGATTCACACACACTAATAATAATATTTATATATAATTATATTATTCCTCCATGTAATTATACTATCCTTGTATACATTTATATCTGTGCGCACATAGTTATTTCTAACCGTCTACATATTGGAATACAACTGTGGCCGCTAGGAACCAGGATCTTGTTGAAACTTTGGAACCCAGGACGAGGATTAAACTCCGAGTCAATAGAGACTAAAACTCGTGGCTTGGTTTTAATGGAGGGGCTGGCTATTAAATACACCTATTCTGAAAAATTATGATCACGCTTCCGATCCGAGATTGTGAATCGAGGGTCAGGACAACCGCCGCATACTCATAGAAAATTCTTCCCATAAGCATGCAAGGCATCTTATCATGTTATCTTAAAACAACAGCGGAATAATTAGTCAATAATTTAAATCCAAAACATAATGACCTAAATTTTTTTTTTCTTTAATGTCTCAATAAATTCAACAATGATTCATAGGCCTTACACCAAATTCAATAAGACTTTCAACCTAAAATAAAAGTATAAGGATTCTGCTTCTGATCACTCTTCCATTCATATCTTGTATCATCTTAATTCCTCAACATCTGTAAAAACAATAAAAATAGGAGGTAATGAGCTAGACAGCCCAGTAAGCAATGATCACTTTTCAATAGATTTCATCAGGCATTTAAGTAAATCATTATTTATAGAAAATAAGTATACAGAGTTCATCAATTCGAAATCAAATTCAATTATGCAACATAATTCATGCCAAATTCATTTCTTTTTCGAAAATTCTAGTTTCTTTCCAAATTTCAATTTCTTTCGTTCTTAAATTCTTTTCGTCAACCATGAGCTATGACCATATTTTTCCTATGGCAGGATCATAATACCGCGTATCTGCTTGCGGTAGGTTGCGAATCACCTGGCAGCCATGTCCTTTGGAACCGCTGGTCTCGCTGGCGGTTTGTCGCTGGTCTCTCTGGCGACATGTCGCTGGTCTCGCTGGCGACATAAACCCTCAGGACAATCAATTGCCAACGTATATGCCCCCATTGGCAGGGTCCTTTACATAGTCAGGTTGTTAATTCTTATTGTTTCTTATATCATAATTCTTCATAAATCATGTTTCATATTCTAATTTCGATAATAAAACATATAATCATGTAGTATCGAAATCAATCAATATAATGCATCATAAAATCAATATATTCAATCATGCTTCATCATAATATTTCAAATAAGATATTTTCATAACAAAATACCATTCATTCAATTCATGCATCGTTTCACAAATCATATCAGAAAAATACATTATAATTTGCCGATAAATCTAGAAAAAGTGAAACATTACTTACCTTAAACGTATTCCAATAAATCTACATAATTCTATAAATTTTCTTTCAAAAATTCTGTTCGTAGATCATATCGCGATATCCCATGATCAAACATCCACAATCCTATACAGAATCAATTTCAATAATTAGAAAGAATACGAATACCATATTCCAACGGTTAGATTATGTCCGATCATCTAATTTCATCTAATCAAAATCTAATTAGGACCTAAACGATCCAAAGTTTGACTATCAGATCAAATCGAATTCGAAGTGATAGGACCGAGGTTTCTTCATCGATTTCATAAAATCAAGTGGAGAGAGAAAATCAGAGGAGAGAGAATTCATGAGGTACAATTCAAATTGATCAGGTGACACAATCCAACATTACGATTGGTCTAATATCTCAATTGGTGAAATCAACATGATCAAATCAAGTCATGGCTAGATCGAAATCATGGATGATCAAATCTAAAGATTCATGGTCTGTTAAGGTGGGTGCCAGTACGCTGTCTGACAATCATGGATCAGGATTCTTCATTAGGTCAGAAATATTAAAAGAATTTTTTTCATTCACTAACATTTTTAGAGAGAGAATCAATCAAGAGAGAAAATATTTTAGAGAGAGAAAATTCTAGAGAGAGAAAATTTATCTTGAATTCTTCAGACAATATGATTCAACAAATCCAATCGATCAGATCAAATCATGCTGAAATTATCATGTGGATAATTCAATAAAATCATGAAAAATAAAATCTAAAAATACTTGATCTGATCAAAGTGGATGTCGGTGTACCGTCCGACGATCACAGATCAAAAATTCATCATGAATATCATTTAAATTCATCATCATTCTTCTCAAAATTTTAGAAATCTTAGGAGAGAGAAATAATCTAGAGAGAGGATTTTAGAGAGAGAAAGTAGAGAGAGAAAGTTCAATTCTAGAGAGAGAAAATACTAATTCAAGCTGAAGAGAGAGAGGGAAGAGAGAGAAACTCTCTTTTTCATATTTTATTATTTATCTCATTATTTATTAATTAATTTTATTTTTCTCTTTCTTCTTTTCTTTCTTTCTCTCTTTTTTTTTCTTCACGGAAGAGAGAGGAGAGAAAATCCTATTTATTATTATTATATTATTATTATTTTATTTTTTTTTCTTTTTTTTCCTTTTCCTTTTCTTTTTTCTTTTCTTTTTCTTCTTTTTCTTTTCTTTTTTTCTTTTACTTCCTTCTTCTTTTTTTTTT
>NC_026005.2:68909352-69024647 GCF_000442705.2 Elaeis guineensis | reverse complement strand
AAAGAAAGAAAAGAAGAAGACTCCCGAAAGGAGCCTTCTTCCTCCGTTCACCGACTTCCAATCGGAGTCGGAGACAAGCTCCCTCCAACCCTATTTAAGGAGGAGATCCCTCCTCTCTCCTTTCCATTGAAAATCTCGGGGCAAAACGGCGGCAATCACCGAAAATTTCTCACGGAGACCCATCACTGTGACATCCAATTTCTCGCCGAAAAAGCTTCACCGGCGACGGAGGTAAGCCTTTTCCCCTTCCTCTCTCCTTCCCCTTCCTTTCCGTGCCGATGTGCACGCTCGCCGGCGACCGGAGTCGCCGAATTTTGTTGCGAAAGAAATTCTTCTTTTTGCCATTTTCCGTCGCCGGTGGTCACCGCCGACCACCGGTTTGGCCGCCTCTTGCCGCCGGATCACCTCTCCTTTGGCCGCCGACCATCCCCGTGCCGGCTGCACCACGGCCGGCCAACCAATGAGGGGATCAAAGATCCCCTGTGTCGGTCAAGAACAAGCCGCGGGAAGGAAAGAAAGAAGAAGAAGAAAAGAAAAGAAAAGAAAAAGGAGAAAGAAAAAGAAAAGAAAAAAAAAAGGAAAAAGAGAAAGAGAAAAATAAAAATAAAATAAAATAAAAAGAAGAAGAAGAGAGAAAAATTTTTTCTCTCTCCTCTCTCTACCTTCTCTCTACATTTTCTCTCTCTAGATCCTCTCTCTATTTTCTCTCTCTAGATTTTTTCTCTCTCTTTATGGATTTTATCTCTCTAGTATCTTTCTCTCTCTCTGATTTCATCACGGACCCTAGGATAAAATTGAGATGAAAATAAGATGATCCGAGATTGCTCCGAAATTCGTACGGTAGATCTGATCCCAGTCCGATTCTATTTGAAATTTGTAACACTTGATTTATGTTAAGTCACCCTGATAGGACCTCTGATGATCTTGACCATGATTGCCTCATCGAAAAAATACGAAAATTTCTCTCTCCACTTTCTCTCTCTACTTTCTCTCTCTAGAATTTTCTCTCTCTTTATGGATTTTCTCTCTCTAGAAGTCTTATGGATCAGTGGAGGATCTAGATACTTAGATAAATCCTAATTTGATTAATCCTAAGAGAGGTCCTCGATCTGTGTTATTAGGATCGATTATCGATAATTTTCTCCATATATGATCTTTATATTTGATCAGGGTTATGAAGAGATGATTGTCTGCAAATGATATCGAGTGGAATATTTTGTTAAAGAATTCATAAATCAAAGAAGAACATTGATTTTTGTGTTTGGATCAGTTACCGATAAAAGTAAGAATCTCTATATATGATCATCATTATATATGTTATTTTACCGTTGGTTTTATCTCCTTGATTTGCATCATTGGATTTGAGATCGATGAATTTGTTATATCTGAGACAATGTTATTTATTTATGTGATTTTGAGCATGAGTATGTTATATCAATACATATGTATCAGCGATTGATGGCATGATTATATGGGAATGACATATTTATTACATTGCAAAATTTGAATTAATTAATGAAGTCAAATATTTTAATTTTATGAAAATGAAAAGAAAGAGAAATATGGTTTGGACTGGCCTTGTCATGTGGAATAGCTTGCCAGGAGCTTATGCCTGGGACAGCCCCCACAGACTTATGTGTGGAAGAATAATATGATCCGAGAAAGATCATGAAGAATCTGATCCGAGAAAGATCATGAATGATTTGATCCGAGAAAGATCATGGTCACTTTGATCCGAGAAAGATCATGAATATTTCGATCCAAGGAATATCACAGAAATCGATCCGAATAAAAGATCGTCGCATGATTTTGGTAGTCCAAAGCCAAAGCCAAAGCCAAAGCTAAAGCTAAAGCCAAAAAGAAAAGGATTAAAGATGATGTGATAATAGAAGAAAATGGAAAGATAAGATATGAAACAATCGTTGAATAAAATTATTTCACTTATTAACATATGATAATGCATTCTCTTTTGATAAAATAGATAATCTATAAATGTTTGCAGTATTTTGGACAGTGAACGTAGACTTTTATGTGTTATTGCTTATCTTTATTTTCAGATTATATTATTATATTGGTGTGATATAGAAATTCTTACTAGGCTGTAAAGCTCACCTCCTTTTATCTTTCTTTTCTTCTAAGAGTTACAGGACGTTCATGATTGGCTATGACTTGGATTTACGGGTGAGCAGAAGGATAAATAGAGTGTCATATTATTTGATCAGAGAATTGAAGAAATTTAAATTGTAATTATACAAGATTTTACGAACTATTATTGAAATTAATTGTTATGGATGTTAAGGTTGTAGTGATTTAATTTGGCCTTGCATATTCTTTAGGGCTTGCTCTAAGGAGTGTGTGGCCATCACGTATCCGACCCGGGTGTTGGGTTCGGAGCGTGACAGAATGGTATCAGAGCTTAGGTTTAAGATCACCAAAAATTATAAAGAGATATTAAAACTTTATGTAAGATCAGTAGGATGTGACAGAGTGACATTTGAGCTTAGAGCTTAGGTTACGTTTATTTGGAGACAATGATACAAGTGATTAGAATATGGTAGAAAAGTATTAGAGCTCAGGTTTAAGGTTAATAGGGATTGTCATATAAGTGATATCAAAACTTTGAGATTATAATCAATAGAGTATGATAGATAATATCAGAGTTTAAGGTTATAATCATTAAGGATGTAATAGAATGATATTACAATTTAGGTTATGATCATCAGAAAATATGATTTATGTGGTATTTGAATTTAAGGTTATAATTATTCAGAATTGTAATTTTAGTGATATTTAAACTTAGGTTATGATCATGAGGAACATGATAGATATAAAAGAGAAGATTCAATATTTAGATATTAAGATGAAATTTATGCATAAGTGGCGTATGATGTCTATAATAGAATTGATGAGTTATATCTTAGATTTCAATTAGTAAGGTTGACCTAAGTATGAAAAGAGTTGACCTTGGAATGAAGTGGGAGGTATTAATAAGTTATGTTGAGTATACTAGATGATTTTAGAATATAAAACCTATATGATTAAAAGATCATGATTTTTTTTAATTCCAATAATAATTGTCTGAATATTATGAATTTTGGACTTATCAAAGAAAGTTAATTAGGGTATGGTCTAAGAAGAAATTTTATCATATGAGAGAGAAATATTTTTGAACACTGAACCTATAAGAGATCATATATGAAACTCAATCTTAGATGAAAAATATACTTGAATTTTATCATGAAAATATGAGATACACATTTTGGTGAAATCTTTGGTTACTCAAAATATCATATTCTGAATAGGATTCCTTGATCCTTCAAGTTACATTGAATTTCAAGTCAAAAGCTTACTTTTCTAAGTGGATCAAAAGTATTTTGATATAGTTAAATTAAAGAAAAAAATTTATTTTGTCAGAGTATGATATACAGGTTATGATGAAATCTTTAATAATTCAAATTACTATCTGTGGATTAATTTTTTTGTTGAAGATGGTGAAGTGTATTAATTATTCAAGTCAAAGTTTAGATTTTTTTTTAAATTGAACTAAGACATCTTGCTAGTGTTAAATTTTGAATGACTTATACAAAGGACAAGATTTTCTATGGATTTATCGATTAATATTAAGGGTTGTGATGAAGAGAGCTCTATAAAAAATAATCAAGTTGATTCTACTTAAGGATGTTGGCTTGATTCTTTAGTTGTCAAGTTAGAATTAATTCTTTTAAAAAGGAAGATTGATTTAGAAATTATCTAAATGATTGTAAGATAAATCTAAGATTAACTCCAATTAATTCTAGATATGTCGGATTCTTGAAGAGTGATGAAACTTATGCAATGATTTCAAATATAGAAAGTGGATCAAGATTTAATTTTTATATGCTATACCCAAAGGTAGTAAAGATAAAGAAACTTAAATTTTGCCCTAAGTCTTATATGAAATTTGAAGGTTGGATCTATCCTGGATTGATCTAACATATAAGGATATTTTATCTTTGATAGACTTATATAATTTGGTAAGTTGAGATCAGAGTACGCAGCAAAAGCGTGATGGTCTGAATTGATTAGAAATATTAATCCTTTAAATCAGAAGTTATGATGGAATAGTTGCAAATAAGGAAGAATTTTATTGATAATGAAAGGATGCTATAAATTTTGATCTAATCTGATCATAGCCTGATAATTTTTGTCAGTAGTTGCTTCATTGTAGATAAGGTCAAGAAATTTTAGATATCTCAAGTTTATTAACAGCTTGATAGTTCTGATATTAGTTCAAACTTAGAATGTCCTGACATACATCTCATATTTTTAAAAAAATTTAATATTGTTACTTAAACTGATATAGAAGATTGAGATTTTTCTTAAGATGAGAGTCTATATATAAAATTTATTGGAAGATCAAGTGAAGAAAGAAATCGATGATTATGAAGAGTGCTCAATGTTTGACCTTTATTTATTTTCTATCAAGGGTAGTCTGAGATAATTATGAATTTCGAGTGAAATGTATAAGACAAATAACGGTGGTATATTAATACAAGTCTAAAATATTACGGTTCTTCGAAAAAGTTGAGAAATCAATAAGAGGAGATGAATTTGAATTTTCAAATAATTTTGTTATAACAAGATCATGAGAAATAAATAATATATAAGACATTATTGTAAGCTTGAGAATGATATGAAGAATGTATACTTTGAAATATATCTCAACAACATAACTTAATTTTGAGGACGAAATTATTTGAAGGGGGGAGAATGTAACACCCCGGTCCAAATTGGGCCCAAAATCAGCCACGGCCCACAAAAAAAAAAAAAGGGGGAGAAGACTCCCTTAGGGAGTCTTCTTCCTCTGTTCACAGACTCCCAGTCGGAGTCGGAGACAAGCTCCCTCCGGCCCTATTTAAGGAGGAGATCCCTCCTCTCTCCTTTCCATTGAAAATCTCGGGGCACAATGGCGGCAATCGCCGGAAATTCCTCACGGAGACCCATCACTATGACATCCAATTTCTCGCCGGAAAAGCTTCGCTGGCGACGGAGATAAGCCTTTTCCCCTTCCTCTCTCCATCTTCTTCCTTCCCGTGCCGATGTGCACGCTCGTCGGCGACCAGAGTCGCCGGATTTTGTTGCGAAAGAAATCCTTCTTTTTGCTATTTTTCGTTGCCGGTGGTCACCGCCGACCATCAATTTGGCCACCTCTTGCCATCGGATCACCTCTCCTTTGGCCGCCGACCATCCCCGCACTGGCTGCGCCGCTGGCCGGCCAACCAATGAGGGGATCAAAGATCCCCTGTGTCGGTCAAGAACAAGCCGCGGGAAGGAAAGAAAAGAAGAAGAAGAAGAAAAGAAAAGAAAAGAAAAAGGAGAAAGAAAAAGAAAAAAAAAAAAAGGAAAAAGAGAAAGTGAAAAATAAAAATAAAATAAAATAAAAAGAAGAAGAAGAGAGAAAAAATTTTCTCTCTCCTCTCTCTACCTTCTTCTACATTTCTCTCTCTAGATCCTCTCTCTATTTTCTCTCTCTAGATTTTTTTCTCTCTTTATGGATTTTATCTCTCTAGTATCTTTCTCTCTCTCTGATTTCATCACGGACCCTAGGATAAATTGAGATGAAAATAAGATGATCCGAGATTGCTCCGAAATTCGTACGGTAGATCTGATCCCAGTCCGATTCTATTTGAAATTTGTAACACTTGATTTATGTTAAGTCATCCTGATAGGACCTCTGATGATCTTGACCATGATTGCCTCATCGAAAGAATATGAAAATTTCTCTCTCCACTTTCTCTCTCTACTTTCTCTCTCTAGAATTTTCTCTCTCTTCATGGATTTTCTCTCTCTAGAAGTCTTATGGATCAGTGGAGGATCTAGATACTTAGATAAATCCTAATTTTGATTAATCCTAAGAGAGGTCCTCGATCTTTGTTATTAGGATCGATTATCGATAATTTTTTCCATATATGATCTTTATATTTGATCAGGGTTATGAAGAGATGATTGTCTGCAAATGATATCAGTGGAATATTTTGTTAAAGAATTCATAAATCAAAGAAGAACATTGATTTTTGTGCTTGGATCAGTCACCGATAAAAGTAAGAATCTCTATACATGATCATCATTATATATGTTATTTTACCATTAGTTTTATCTCCTTGATTTTGCATCGTTGGATTTGAGATCGATGAATTTGTTATATCTGAGACACTGTTATTTATTTATGTAATTTTGAGCATGAGTATGTTATATCAATACATATGTATCAGCGATTGATGGCATGATTATATGGGAATGACATATTTATTACATTGCAAAATTTGAATTGATTAATGAAGTCAAATATTTTAATTTCATGAAAATAAAAAGAAAGAGAAATATGGTTTGGCCTGGCCTTGTCATGTGGAATAGCTTGCTAGGAGCTTATGCTTGGGACAGCCCCCACAGGCTTATGTGTGGAAGAATAATATGATCCGAGAAAGATCATGAAGAATCTGATCCGAGAAAGATCATGAATGATTTGATCCGAGAAAGATCATGGCCACTTTGATCTGAGAAAGATCATGAATATTTCGATCCGAGGAATATCACAGAAATCGATCCGAATAAAAGATCGTCGCATGATCCTGGTAGTCCAAAGCCAAAGCCAAAGCCAAAGCTAAAGCTAAAGCCAAAAAGAAAAGGATTAAAGATTATGTGATAATAGAAGAAAATGGAAAGATAAGATATGAAACAATCGTTGAATAAAATTGTTTCACTTATTAACATATGATAATGCATTCTCTTTTGATAAAACAGATAATCTATAAATGTTTGTAGTATTTTGGACAGTGAACATCGACTTTTATGTGTTATTGCTTATCTTTATTTTAGATTATATTATTCTATTGATGTGATATGAAAATTCTTACTGGGCTGTAAAGCTCATCCCCTTTTATCTTTCTTTTCTTCTAAGAGTTACAAGACGTTCATGATTGACTATGACTTGGATTTACGGGTGAGCAGAAGGATAAATAGAGTGTCATAGTATTTGATCAGAGAATTGAAAAAATTTAAATTGTAATTATACAAGATTTTACGAACTATTGTTGAAATTAATTGTTATGGATGTTAAGGTTGTAGTGATTTAATTTGGCCTTGCATATTCTTTAGGGCTTGCTCTAAGGAGTGTGCGGCCATCACGTATCCGACCCGGGTGTTGGGTTCGGGGCGTGACAGAATGGTATCAGAGCTTAGGTTTAAGATCACCAGAAATTATAAAGAGATATTAAAACTTTATGTAAGATCAGTAGGATGTGACAGAGTGACATTTAAGCTTAGAGCTTAGGTTACGTTTATTTGGAGACAATGATACAAGTGATTAGAATATGGTAGAACCGTATTAGAGCTCAGGTTTAAGGTTAATAGGGATTGTCATATAAGTGATATCAAAACTTTGAGATTATAATCAATAGAGTATGATAGATAATATCAGAGTTTAAGGTTATAATCATTAAGGATGTAATAGAATGATATTACAATTTAGGTTATGATCATCAGAAAATATGATTTATGTGGTATTTGAGTTTAAGGTTATAATTATTCAGAATTGTAATTTTAGTGATATTTAAACTTAGGTTATGATCATGAGGAACATGATAGATATAAAAGAGAAGATTCAATATTTAGATATTAAGATAAAATTTATGCATAAGTGGCGTATGATGTCTATAATAGAATTGACGAGTTAGATCTTAGATTTCAATTAGTAAGGTTGACCTAAGTATGAAAAGAGTTGACCTTGGAATGAAGTGGGAGGTATTAATAAGTTATGTTGAGTATACTAGATGATTTTGGAATATAAAACTTATATGATTAAAAGATCATGATTTTTTTTAATTCCAATGATAATTGTCTGAATATTATGAATTTTGGACTTATCAAAGAAAGTTAATTAGGGTATGGTCTAAGAAGAAATTTTATCATATGAGAGAGAAATATTTTTGAACACTGAACCTATAAGAGATCATATATGAAACTCAATCTTAGATGAAAAATATACTTGAATTTTATCATGAGAATATGAGATACACATTTTGGTGAAATCTTTGGTTACTCAAAATATCATATTCTGAATAGGATTCCTTGATCCTTCAAGTTACATTGAATTTCAAGTCAAAAGCTTACTTTTCTAAGTGGATCAAAAGTATTTTGATATAGTTAAATTAAAGAAAAAAATTTATTTTGTCAGAGTATGATATACAGGTTATGATGAAATCTTTAATAATTCAAATTACTATCTATGGATTAATTTTTTTGTTGAAGATGGTGAAGTGTATTAATTATTCAAGTCAAAGTTTAGATATTTTTTTTAAATTGAACTAAGACATCTTGCTAGTGTTAAATTTTGAATGACTTATACAAAGGACAAGATTTTCTATGGATTTATCGATTAATATTAAGGGTTGTGATGAAGAGAGCTTTATAAGAAATAATCAAGTTGATTCTACCGAAGGATGTTGGCTTGAGTTCTTTTAGTTGTCAAGTTAGAATTAATTCTTTTAAAAAGGAAGATTGATTTAGAAATTATCTAAATGATTGTAAGGTAAATCTAAGATTAACTCTAATTAATTCTAGATATGTCGGATTCTTGAAAAGTGATGAAACTTATGCAATGATTTCAAATATAGAAAGTGGATCAAGATTTAATTTTTATATACTATACCCAAAGGTAGTAAAGATAAAGAAACTTAAATTTTGTCCTAAGTCTTATATGAAATTTGAAGGTTGGATCTATCCTGGATTGATCTAACATATAAGGATATTTTATCTTTGATAGACTTATATAATTTGGTATGTTGAGATCAGAGTGCGCAGCAAAAGCGTGATGGTCTGAATTGATTAGAAATATTAATCCTTTAAATCAAAAGTTATGATGGAATACATTAGTTGCAAATAAGTAAGGATTTTATTGATAATGAAAGGATGCTATAAATTTTGGTCTAATCTGATCATAGCTTGATAATTTTTGTCAGTAGGTTGCTTCATTGTAGATAAGGCCAAGAAATTTTAGATATCTCAAGTTTATTAACAGCTTGATAGTTCTGATATTAGTTCAAACTTAGAATGTCCTGACATACATCTCATATTTTTAAAAAAATTTAATATTGTTACTTAAACTGATGTAGAAGATTGAGATTTTTCTTAAGATGAGAGTCTATATATAAAATTTGTTGGAAGATCAAGTGAAGAAAGAAATCGATGATTATGAAGAGTGCTCGATGTTTGACCTTTATTTATTTTCTATCAAGGGTAGTCTGAGATAATTATGAATTTCGAGTGAAATGTATTAGATAAATAACGGTGGTATATTAATACATGTCTAAAATGTTACGGTTCTTCGAAAAAGTTGAGAAATCAATAAGAGGAGATGAATTTGAAATTTCAAATAATTTTGTTATAACAAGATCATGAGAAATAAATAATATATAAGACATTATTGTAAGTTTGAGAATGATATGAAGAATGTATACTTTGAAATATATCTCAACAACATAACTTAATTTCGAGGATGAAATTATTTGAAAGGGGGAGAATGTAACACCCCAGTCCAAATTGGGCCCAGAATCAGCCACGGCCCACAAAAAAAAAAAAAAAGGGGAGAAGACTCCCGAAGGGAGTCTTCTTCCTCCGTTCACCGACTCCCAATTGGAGTCGGAGACAAGCTCCCTCCGGCCCTATTTAAGGAGGAGATCCCTCCTCTCTCCTTTCCATTGAAAATCTTGGGGCACAATGGCGGCAATCGCCAGAAATTTCTCACGGAGACCCATCACTATGACATCCAATTTCTCGCCGGAAAAGCTTCGCCGGCGACGGAGGTAAGCCTTTTTCCCTTCCTCTCTCCTTCCCCTTCCTTTCCGTGCCGATGTGCACGCTCGCCGGCGACCGGAGTCGCCGAATTTTGTTGCGAAAGAAATTCTTCTTTTTGCCATTTTCCGTCGCCGGTGGTCACCGCCGACCACCGGTTTGGCCGCCTCTTGCCGCCGGATCACCTCTCCTTTGGCCGCCGACCATCCCCGTGCCGGCTGCACCACCGGCCGGCCAACCAATGAGGGGATCAAAGATCCCCTGTGTCGGTCAAGAACAAGCCGCGGGAAGGAAAGAAAAGAAGAAGAAGAAGAAAAGAAAAGAAAAGAAAAAGGAGAAAGAAAAAGAAAAGAAAAAAAAAAGGAAAAAGAGAAAGAAAAAAATAAAAATAAAATAAAATAAAAAGAAGAAGAAGAGAGAAAAATTTTTTCTCTCTCCTCTCTCTACCTTCTCTCTACATTTTCTCTCTCTAGATCCTCTCTCTATTTTCTCTCTCTAGATTTTTTCTCTCTCTTTATGGATTTTATCTCTCTAGTATCTTTCTCTCTCTCTGATTTCATCACGGACCCTAGGATAAAATTGAGATGAAAATAAGATGATCCGAGATTGCTCCGAAATTCGTACGGTAGATCTGATCCCAGTCCGATTCTATTTGAAATTTGTAACACTTGATTTATGTTAAGTCACCCTGATAGGACCTCTGATGATCTTGACCATGATTGCCTCATCGAAAGAATTCGAAAATTTCTCTCTCCACTTTCTCTCTCTACTTTCTCTCTCTAGATTTTTCTCTCTCTTCATGAATTTTCTCTCTCTAAAAGTCTTATGGATCAGTGGAGGATCTAGATACTTAGATAAATCCTAATTTTGATTAATCCCAAGAGAGATCCTCGATCTGTGTTATTAGGATCGATTATCGGTAATTTTCTTCATATATGATCTTTATATTTGATCAGGGTTATGAAGAGATGATTGTCTGCAAATGATATCGAGTGAAATATTTTATTAAAAAATTCATAAATCAAAGAAGAACATTGATTTTTGTGCTTGGATCAGTCACCGATAAAAGTAAGAATCTCTGTACATGATCATCATTATATATATTATTTTACCGTTGGTTTTATCTCCTTGATTTTGCATCGTTGGATTTGAGATCGATGAATTTGTTATATCTGAGACACTGTTATTTATTTATGTGATTTTGAGCATGAGTATGTTATATCAATACATATGTATCAGCGATTGATGGCATGATTATATAGGAATGACATATTTATTACATTGCAAAATTTGAATTGATTAATGAAGTCAAATATTTTAATTTCATGAAAATGAAAAGAAAGAGAAATATGGTTTGGACTGGCCTTGTCATATCGAATAGCTTGCCAGGAGCTTATGCCTGGGACAGCCCCCACAGGCTTATGTGTGGAAGAATAATATGATCCGAGAAAGATCATGAAGAATCTGATCCGAGAAAGATTATGAATGATTTGATCCGAGAAAGGTCATGGCCACTTTGATCTGAGAAAGATCATAAATATTTCGATCCGAGGAAGATCACAGAAATCGATCCGAATAAAAGATCGTTGCATGATCTTGGTAGTCCAAAGCCAAAGCCAAAGCCAAAGCTAAAGCTAAAGCCAAAAAGAAAAGGATTAAAGATGATGTGATAATAGAAGAAAATGGAAAGATAAGATATGAAACAATCGTTGAATAAAATTGTTTCACTTATTAACATATGATAATGCATTCTCTTTTGATAAAACAGATAATGTATAAATGTTTGCAGTATTTTGGACAGCGAACATCAACTTTTATGTGTTATTGCTTATCTTTATTTTCAGATTATATTATTATATTGGTGTGATATAGGAATTCTTATTGGGCTGTAAAGCTCATCCCCCTTTTATCTTTCTTTTCTTCTCAGAGTTACTGGACGTTCATGATTGGCTATAGCTTGGATTTACGGATGAGCAGAAGGATAAATAAAGTGTCATAGTATTTGATCAGAGAATTGAAGAAATTTAAATTGTAATTATATAAGATTTTACGAATTATTGTTGAAATTAATTGGTATGGATGTTAAGGTTGTAGTGATTTAATTTGGCCTTGCATATTCTTTAGGGCTTGCTCTAAAGAGTGTGCGGCCATCACGTATCCGATCCGAATGTTGGATTCGGGATGTGACATATGTACCCTCACCGACATGGAGTACGTCGTGTTCCACGGCACCATCGATACTGATGGTGATCGAGCCCACCTGGTAAATTTTTTAGATTTTTCCTCATTTTTAGGTTAAATTTTAACTTTATTGGGCAATTTTTTGGGGGATTCCATTCAAATTATGGGTTAATTCTTGAATTTATCAATTATTTCTTTCCAAAAATTTTGCATCAGGCACCTAGATGGGAACCCAATCAGTTCGAAAGCAGAGCGGCAGCATGTGATCCAATGCTTGCAAACCGCCATCGAGTACAGAGCATCCGAGGTACCTTCTTTACTGTTCTTTGCAATAAATTAGCTTCAATTCCCCTCCAGAAAGAAAGCCTAACAGGTATCCGATTCTCTAATCCCAACCACAATTAGATTTGATTCCTCTCGTGGGTGAATCTTAGGGATTGCGATCGGAGCTGCGCACAATGGACCGATGAGGCCTTCTCGCCGATGTGACCCAGAAATTCCGGGAGATGGCCTCTCGATGATGAGGATTGAGGTCTCCACCAAAGGCCAAATGGTGATGAATGTATTCTACGTCACCGATGCTGTCGGCCACTTGGCCGACCCCAAGATGATCGATGTAGTGATTGAGAAGATTGGCGTCGAGAGCCTCAAGGTGAACGACGATCGACCGTAGTGGGTCTGCAGGACGAGGCCGACGGGCCACGAGGCGGCAGCCGGCGGTGGAGCTGCGCTGTTCTACCTGGGGAGTTTCGTGAAGAGGAATCTCTATAACCTGGGTCTCATCGAATCCTGTTTTTGGGGACAAAAAAGATCAGAAGCTGTAGCCGCATATCAAGAGTGTGGGGGGATGGAATCTGTGGACCAATTGAATGTGTGAAAAGGATTCTGGTAAATTACGGAGTGACAGTGGAGGGTAATTTAGTTATTTCAGATTTTTGAAATGATTTGATTAATAACGTTAAATTTTGAAGTGTAAGTGTAGATTTTAAAAAATAATAGATGTAATTGTAATAAATATAAACTTAAAAAAAAATTATAACTCATCTTTAATTTTTAAAATAAAAAATCTGACTACATCCACCAGCAACCACACATACGATCAACAATTGGACCAGGGCTTATCACAAATCCTTTCGCTAATAATAATTATATCCCTTGTACTCTTCTCCCTCTCCATCCCACAACCATCCTCATGGGGTTCCTCTGTTCCTACCTCGGCCTCTTCCTTTCTTTCCTCCTCCTCCTCCTCCTTGTCAAAGTCTTCCTCTTCCCCTCCCCTTCTTCAAAGAAGAACCAATCGCCTCCAAGCCCTACCTCTTTTCCAATCATCGGCCATCTCCACCTCTTGAAGAAGCCCCTCCACCGAACTCTCGCCGGCCTCTCCGCCCGGCCGCTACGGCCCAGCCATCCTCCTACGCTTCGGCTCCCGCCCGGTCCTTGTCGTCTCCTCCGCCCGCCTCGCCAAGGAGTGCTTCACCAAAAATGACATCGCCTTCGCCAGCCGCCCCCAGCTCCACTCCGTCCGTCGCCTCTCCGATAACTACACCACCCTCTCCAGCGCCCCCTACGGTCCAAACTGGCGCAACCTCCGCCGCATCGCTACCGTCGAGCTCCTCTCCTCGGGCCACCTCGAATCCCTTTCCGACATCCGCGCCGAGGAGGTCCGAGCTTTGGTAAGCCGGCTGTTCCGCGAATCCGGTGGCAGGGATGCCGCGGTTGAAAAGGTGGAGCTCAAGCCCAGGCTGTTAGGGCTGACGCTGAACCTGATGATGAGGACTATCGCCGGGAAGAGGTATTACAGGGAGGACATGGCAAGCTCCAAGGAGTCGGCCCAGTTCACGGAGTTTGTGGAACAGCCCGCCGCGGTAGGTGGGGCGTCGAATGTCGCAGACTTTCTTCCAATACTGAGGGTGATAGACTTCCAGGGCCTCAGCCGGAAGATTGATAGACTCGAAAAGAAGAAAGAGGAGATCTTGCAAGGACTTATCGACGAGCACCGGATGAAGGGTGGTGGTGACGGTGAAGGTGAAGGGAGCAGCAAAAAGAGGACCATCATCGGCGTTCTGCTCTCTCTTCAAGAGAAAGATCCCGACTCTTACACCGACCAGTTTATCAAGGCTTTCATCATAGTAAGCCATCGCTCGACCCTATATTTCAGTTTTTAAAGAAACTTGACACCCGGTGCTTTCTTTGACCGGACTTTAATGCGTTGTCTGTTGATCATTAAGCTTTAACTTATACGCATACATATATGAGATTTGCACATATTTATAAAAGTACTTGTACCCAATTATATTATCCCTATTATACTATCTTTGCTATACTAATATCTATGTGCATGCAGTTATTTCTAATCCATTTTGACCAGACTTTAACATGTGGTCTGTTGATCATTAGCATTTAATTTTTGCTCATACACATGCAGATACAGGTTCAGATTATATTTTTTATATTAAAAAAATAATTTTTTTTCACGACATCAATCATTGGATTGCATTTTATCCAATTTTCAAAATACTTCAACATCTTTCTTCTATCTACAATACATATGATAGAGCTGATATCCAGCTATGAAAATGGTATAAAGTACAATCCAATGATTAATATTATCGAAGAAGATCAATCATCCTTTCATGCAAAAGACAACCCACACCCTACATACAGGAGATTCACACACACTAATAATAATATTTATATATAATTATATTATTCCTCCATGTAATTATACTATCCTTGTATACATTTATATCTGTGCGCACATAGTTATTTCTAACCGTCTACATATTGGAATACAACTGTGGCCGCTAGGAACCAGGATCTTGTTGAAACTTTGGAACCCAGGACGAGGATTAAACTCCGAGTCAATAGAGACTAAAACTCGGGGCCTGGTTTTAATGGAGGGGCTGGCTATTAAATACACCTATTCTGGGAAATTATGAAGAAGATAAGCAATGCTTCACTAGGATCACGATCTGCGGTGAAGAGAATTAAAAGATCTAAAACATTTGAATAGTCAATTCTACAAAAGGTTATTTAAAAAAGAGAAACCAAATTGGTACCATTACTTTTCGTGTCATGGGCTATGAATAGCTCTTCTTCTTCCTCATCTTCTTGTTTTTAGCTATAGAAGTGAAGACATCGATCGTTCTGCTGTTTCTTTTGTTACAAATTCTGGAAAGTTAGAACAATGAACGCTAACCTTGTGTTTATATATGTGAAGACCTTATTCGTTGCGGGGACCGACACATCGACAGAGACAACGGAGTGGGCGATGTCGCTACTCCTAAACAATCCTGAGGCACTGCAGAAGGCCAGGCTGGAGATTGATGCGTGTGTGAAGGAGAAGCGCTTGCTTGAAGAAAATGATCTCCCAAAGCTTCCTTATCTTAATGGGATCATCAATGAAACACTTAGGTTGTGCTCTGCTGCCCCACTTCTATTACCTCACGAGTCACATGAAGATTGTGTCGTGGGAGGCTACGACATTCCACGTGGCACCATACTATTGGTCAACGCCCGGGCCATTCACAGGGATCCAAACGTATGGGTGGAGCCCACCAAGTTCATGCCAGAGAGATTCTTGGATGGTAGAGAGGAGGGTGGAATGGCGCTTCCTTTCGGGATGGGGAGGAGAAGTGTCCCGGGGAAGGGCTTGCTATGAGAGTGATAGGGTTGGCGTTGGGGACTATGATCCAATGTTTTGAGTGGAAATGGGTGGGAGGAGGGGAGGTGGACATGCCTGAAGGGAGTGCGGTGACGCTTCCAAAGGTTGTACCCCTTGAGGCGATGTGTCAGCATGATGGAGGTTCTTGTGCGGCTTTGAACCATTGAAAGTGGGTGCCTACAAATAATTTAAGTATTAGATAGCTGCAAGCTTGTATGGATAAGGAGGAGGTCAAGTCTAAATGTCTATTTCATTTTCTCTAATTTCCTTTTTATGGATTGAGATGCACCTGTCTGAGACGTCAGGTGGTTAATTGGAGACTTTTCTTTTACTTTTAACAATGCAATACGCAATTGGTTTCAACCTGTGTTAGTGGCATGTTTGTGGCCTTGTGATGCCCATGTCATGGATTCCAGACTAATGTCGCTTTTCTACCCATCAAATAATTGATGTGCTTCTTGTCTTGGTTACAATTGGGAGAATTTGATTCATATTCGGAATCGATATCAATTAGAATAAGAATCAAAATAATCATATCTCCAGATATATTTAGTTTGTGACAAAAATCGAAATCGAAATTGAAATAAAATTTAAATACTAGGTAAGAGTAGGAACTAAATTTTGGAGAATTGGTGTATTTTATTTTTTTTTGAAATCAAAATAGAAATAAGACTCTCCCAGAAAATTTGTTGGAATGATATTTACTTCTTTTCATTTCTATTTCAGAGTCCAACTCCCTATGAAACATGCTCTCGATGAAAAACCAATTTCTTTCAATTCATTGTTTTAAAAAAAAAATCATAGAGATGCCTCTTAATTTTAGACTAGTTATCCCTCAATCCTAAATTTTTAAAAAATTTCAATTAGCTACTAAAATTTAATTTTCATTGCAATGTAGCCTAACTATGATCTATCTAGATCCTGACATCATTAATGGAGCGGAAAAAAAAATGTCCTTGATTCATGAAGGCTGGATCATGAGTTTCATGAGAAAGACGAAGATTCATTTTACTTTTCACAAAACCACCGAACCAGGAGGGCCTACGCCTCTTTGTTGTGCGGCAACACTTTAACCGGTGTGTGGAAGGGAAAAAAAGGGGAGTGTGCCTCACTCTAGCGCACTCTCTCATTCTAACACACCTCTAACTCCCTACCATCTCTCTTTTTCCTCTTACGTCTCTCTCTTCACTCTCTCTAGGCTAGCCTTAGAGGGGCTTTACTGTATCATTTCCTGCTTTTCTTTGATAGCAAACAGGATAAGGTTATTAACTTATTTCTCTTATTATAATAATTATGTGTGTGATTTTGGATTGTTAGATCTCGAAGCATCCATGTGACTTAGTTAAAATTTTCTAAACTTTTACATCTACAAAGTAAGTGACTAATGCTTCTGAGTGTGTTTTCAAAATAGTTTTGATAATTTTTATATTTTTTAATTAATTTTTTTACATGCAAATCCTCTTAAAAATTAGTACTTTATATGAATACTCTTCTAAAATTGATATTTGTATGTATAACCTTATAAAATATTTATTTTATATGTATATTCTTCGTTTTCTTTATTTTCTCGCACATATATCCACATTGTCTAATACTATCTAAAAAATTAATGATTTAAATTTTAAATGACTAAAACATCCCTAATGGATAGATATGTAAAAAGAAATATTTATAAGGATATCTATATAAATAGTAGCTTTGCGAGAACATCATGCAATTTCACATATATAAGAGGGTTTACATGGAAAAAAGTTTAAAATTTTAATTTGGTCATTTCAACTTGTTTTAATATTTAGATTAGTCTTGTACTAGCTCCTTAATTTTTTAAATAAAAACATTACTTAGAAAAAAGATAAATTTGATGATCATTTGCCCTATTCACTTCATTAGTAGAATGATCATTTGCCCTATTCACTTGATCACACTCATCTTTTTCTCATAATTAATATCATTAAAAAAGATTTTTTTGCATGTAAACCCTCTTCAATATATAAAATTGCACAAATACTCTCTCAAAATTGCTATAACTTATACATATACCCATATAAATATTTTTTTGCATGTTTACCCGCTAAAGGTGTTTCAATCATTTAAAGTTTAAACATTAATTTCTTAATGTGTTAGATGGTGTGGATATATATGCAAGAAAAGAGGAAAAAGAAAGATATATGTGCAAAATAAGTATTTTGTAAAGGTATATATATATATATATATATATATCAATTTTATGAGGATATTCATATAAATTCTATTATCTTGGAGGATATGTATGCAAAAAGTCCTAAGAATGGTCAAGTATATTATGATTTATCTTGGAAACAATATGAGAATAAGATATGTATTTTGATCTTTCTATAGATAAGTTAATTTGGATATATAATCCAATTTAAGTAATGGTTTTGAAGAATTTGATTGGATAAATTGTGAAAATATTTTTGTATATATTCAACATTGCTATGATCTATCGTAGCCCTACCAATGGTAATTATATGTTGGTCTTATCGAGTTGTAACATGAGAAACTAATTTCAATATTGTACCACTGATAATTAAAATAGTAGTTTTTTAAGGATCCACTCACCACTACAAAAAGGTGATTTATCGATAGAATTTATCAAGGAAAAAAAATCCCTCGCAATTTCGAAGGATTTTTCAGAAAAAAATACTAACTACCAAAATTTTTCAAGGAAAAAATTTTTCTTGGAAAATCTTTCACAAAAATAATTTGTGAGGGATTTTTCAGGGAATTTCTCTCTTACAAATGAGTTCTTAGGAGAAAAATTTTGATCAAAAATATTTCCTCAAAAAAATTTTTAAAATTATTTTTGTGAGGGATTTTTTCCTCATAAGTAAGTCTTAGTCAAAAAATTTTGATGAAAAATATTTTCTCATAAAATCTCTCAAAAATTATTTTTGTGAGCAATTTTTTGAGGGATTGTTCTCAAACAAATGAGTTTTTAGGAAAAAAATTTTGATGAAAAATATTTCTCGAAAAATCTCTTTGAAATTATTTTTATGAAAAAATTTCAAAAGATTTTTTTCTCATAAATGAGTTCTTATTTAAAAAATTTTGATAAAAAATATTTTCTTAAAAAATCACTAAAAAATTATTTTTGCAAGAAATTTGCCAAGGGATTGTTCCCTTATAAATGAGTTCTCATGAAAAAATTTTGATGAAAAATATTCTCTCGAAAAATCCTTTTAAAATTATTTTTGTGAGAAAATTTTGAAAATTTTTTTCTCATAAATAAGTTCTTAGTTAAAAAATTTTGATGAAAAATATTTCCTCAAAAAATCTCTCAAAAATTATTTTTGCAAGGGATGTTCTGACGGATTTGTCCCTCATAAATGAGTTCTTAAAGAAAAATTTTGATGAAAAATATTTCTATAAAATATTTTTAGAAGTTATTTTTGTGAGTGATTTTTTGAAAATTTTTCTCATAAATGATTCTTAGTGAAAAATTTTGGTGAAAAATATTCCTCAAAAAAATAATTTTCAAGGAATTTGCTTAGGAAATGTATCCTCATAAATGAGTTCTTAATGAAAAATTTTAATGAAAAATATTCCCTCAAAAAAATTCTTAGGAAATTATTTTTGCGAGGAATTTTTCAAGAGATTTTCTCTCATAAATAAGTTCCTAGTGAAAAAATTTTGATGAAAAATATTTGTTTAAAAAATCCCTCACAAAAATAATTATCGAAGGATTTTTTAAGGGTTCTTTCCTTACAAATGTTCTTTCTATAAGATTTTGATTAAACAAGTCCCTTGAAAAAATCCTCGAAAAATCAGTTTCTCAAGGACATTTTGAGCGATTTTAAATAAATTATTTCACATATTTTTTCCAAGGGATTTTTCTAAGGATTCTAAATAAGTTATTTTTTATATCAATTTTTCATGGGATTTTTTGATAGATATCAAAAAATTATTTATTTAAACAGTTCTCCAAGAAATTTTCTAAGGGAACACCAATAAATTATTTATTTAAATGGTTTTCCAAGAGCTTTTTCGAGGGATTTCAAAAAATTATTTATTCTAATGGTTTTTCGAGGGATTTTATCGAGGGATTGTCAATAAATTATTTTTTAAATGATTTTCATGGAAATCTCCGAGGGATTGCTAATGAATTAATTATTTAGTATATTCTTAACTCTTAACTATCTAGTATGCTCTTAATATTTATTAACTTTTACATATCTTGATTATATATATATAATTAACAGCTAAAAAGTAATGTATATTGATTATTGAATATGCCTTACACATCTTAATTATTATTGAAGTAGGGTTGATCAGGAGGATTCAGATTTGGATTTTGATGCTTTTATTGTCTCCGATTCAGATAAGTTGGGTTGAGTTGAATTGGATTCAAATTTTTTTATGTAATTACTTTTATTTTATTTATTAATTATTTTATACTAATTACTATTACTATATATACTAAACGAATCAATTTTTTGTTATTCATAGCCAGTTTCTTATCATTTTATCATTACATATTGAAAGTTATATAATAAAGTTAATTTTCATTTTTACGAATATAAAAGCATGTCAAGCAGTAAAAGTACACTTGATGGATATCTTTATAAGACTACCACTATCGGTGGCTTTTTATTTAGTCAATGCATTAGAATTAAATTTTGACTATTTCATTGCATTAAAAATCATAAAAATTAAATGGTTTTTAAGGAATTTTTCGAGGGAACACCAATAAATTATTTATTTAAATGGTTTTCCAAGGACTTTTCTGGGGATTTCAAAAATTATTTATTTTAATGGTTTTCCAAGAGATTTTGCCTAGGTATTGCTAATAAATTATTTTTTAAATAATTTTCTAAGGGAATCTCCAAGGAATTGCCGATAAATTAATTATCTACCATATTCTTACCTCTTAACTGCTAGTATATTCTTATATTAATTAACTATTACATATCTTGATTATATATACATAATTAATAGCTAGAAAATAATGTATATTGATTATTGAATATGACTTACATATCTTTATTATATATATGTATAATAAGTAGGGTCGACCTGGCGGGTTTGGGATCTATGGGGAACACCACGATGTCACTATATGGAATTTAGGCTTATTTGACAATTACTGTTCTGGGGTTCAAAAGATGCTTTCGATAATTTTAAATTATATATATATATATATATTTTGATTAGAGCTGTAAATGAGTCAAGCTATTATAAGCTATTCGAGCTCAACTTTTATTCAAACTCAGTTCGACTCGACTGATATCGATCTCAAATTGAGCTCAAGTAGCTCAATTAGTTTTTTGAATCGTGCTCAAAAAGCAAAATACTCGATTAGAAAGCTCACATATCCTACTCAAATATTTATATATTATATTAATTTTATATTTTAAATTATAATATATATTAATATATATTGTAAGATATATCTGATTTTATTTTAATTGGTTAAGTGGCTCAGCCCAGCCACTTAACATTGAATCCATGGCCATCCCGCTAATCCCAAATTCTAGAACTCGCCTCACCACCTATGCTCTCGTTCGTGACAGGCCAGCCCCACCGCCCACGCCCTCATTCGTGACACCCCAAATCCCTTCCTCTTCCTTCCCGTCCCATGCCCTAGGTTTGATCTTCCGTAATCTCGCCGCCGCCAGCACCCTCACCGTTCCCATCAACCTCATCCGTCGCTACCTTGCCATGCTGCCTCGCCATGCCGCCTTGCCATGCGGCCATACCGTGGCCACACCGCCTTGCCGTGCGGCCTGTGCCCTCGCCGTGCCACCACGCCGCCTCGCCACGCCACCCGGCTGTGCCACCTCGTCGTGCGGCCCGTACCCTCGCCACCCCACCGTGCAGACCAACACCTCCATCTCCCCGCAATCCCAAGGTATCTTGTTCTCCTTCTTCCTCCTATTTTTCTCTCCGCCTTCTTCTTCAAATGGCGGAAGAGAGAAGAGGACAGGAGGAGACCGCATTCCCCTCCCCAACTCTCTGTGATGTGTGTGTGTCTCTCTCTCTGTCTCTCTCCCACTTCGCCGCTGTGTGTGTATCTCTCTCTCTGTCTCTCTCCCACTTCACCTTCTTCTTCAAATGGTGGAAGAGAGAACAGGATAGGAGGAGCTAGGCCACCTTCCCCTCCCCCGCTCTCTGTGCTATGCGTGTGTCTCTCTCTCTATCTCTTTCACGAGCCTTTTAACCACTGCCCAATAGGATCTGCTTTGCAAAAAAAAAAAAAAATTATGCCATAAATAATAGTATCATTCGCAAAGTTAAATTATTCTTTCTTAAAAATTAAAAAACTATATTATTATCTTATTTTTATCATATTTTATATATTTGTTATTGATTATCTTATGTGTTATATTTTTGACAGAGTATGGACATTCATGATTATCGTAGTTGAATGTATAATAGATTTTTATTGAACCAAAAGAGTTATACAGATGAGTTTCTAATACGGATAGAATGGTTTATTCACTTTACATGCCAACAATCTATATTTTTGAGTGAGGAAAAAATTAGGTGTTCTTATTTCAAGTGTAAAAACATAAAGTATCTCACAGTAGAGGAAGTAAAAGTACATCTTTTGGAAAAAGATTTCAAACCTGACTATTAGTATTGAACAAAACATGAAGAATATGAGCCAACTATGAGTACTGATATTCAACTTGAAAGAGTATTGTAGGTGATGAGATTTAGAGCTCTATGAGTTACCTAATGGAAGGTGGTGAAACCAAAAGCTAATTTTAGCTTCACATTAGACCAAAAAAGAGTTATTTGTGAATGGATAAAAGGGTTGAAACTGCTCGATGGATATGCTTCAAATCTGGGTAGATGTGTGGATATAAATGAAAGCAAGTTATTTGGGATGAAGAGTTATGATTGCCATATATTTATGGATTGCTTGTTGCCCATTGCATTTAGAGTATTACCGGAACCAATATGGAAGCCTCTTATCGAGTTGAGTATATTCTTTAGAGACTTATGCTCAACTGTGCTGTGGGAGGAGGATTTAGTACAAATGGAACACAATATCCCTATTATCTTATGTAAGTTGGAACATATATTTCCATCTAGTTTTTTTGACTCAATGAAACATTTACCTATTCACCTACCATATGAAGCATGAGTTGGTGGACCTGTTCGATACAGATGGATGTATCTCTTTAAGAGGTAAAGAATAATATTTTTATATTTATTTCAAATATTTATCCACATAATCTTTCATATCACATGGACTAACATACAATGCTTTGTTCTTAGGTTCTTTAATAAATTGAAAAAAATGGTTAAGAATAAAGCTCGCCTTGAAGGCTTTATATATGAGGCATACTTAGCACAGGAGACATCTTATTTCTATTCGTATTATTTTGAGCCTCACGTACATCCTATGGGCACTAGAGCTAATCAAAATGATGATAGAGAAGAGTATGAAATAAGGCGCCAACCAACTCTTTCAATATTTAGTAACTTTGGCCGCCTATCTGGTTAGTGTAGAACTCGGTATTTGAATGATGCGGAGCTTACTACTGCAACATTACATGTATTGTTAAACTGTGATGAAGTGAAGCCATATCTTAAGTATTGAATCCTCCTTAACTCCACACAGAACTTTATACTCAATTAATAAATCTATCGAAACGAATACAACATGGTAGTTTAGTATGTTTGTGCAGTATGTATATGCTTCTACTCCTGGATGTCTTAGTAATGCTCAGATAGATACAAGGATTGAGGCTTCATTTGCATTATGGTTTCAAGATTATGGAAGCTTTAACTCCTGCTTGTGCCAATAGAAATTTTTTGTTCATCTGAAACATATGTACTAATACATTGTTTTTGCAATTTATGATTAGGTGCATAATCCATGTAGTATGATATGAAATCAATACTTGAATGACTTAGCCTGGGGTCCCATGAGAGTGGTAAAAACATAGCCCATGTATTTCATTGGTGGATTCAAATTCTACACAGATGCATACAGTAAGGGCAAAAACAATCAATAGTGGAGTATGTGTAAAAGGCAGAGGATATGGTGATAGTGAAAGTGATTTATATGGTATTCTTAAGGAGGTGATGGAGTTACAGTATCTTGAACAAGGTGATAAAAGGATGGTGATATTTTACTATGAATAGTTTGATCCTATCATAAATCGGGGGATGAAAGTACACAAATAATATGATATTGTTGAGATTCGACATAATAGAAGGTATCTAAAGTTTGATCCATTCATTCTTCCCCAATACATGGTGCAAGTGTATTAATTATTTACCTTATCCTGGAAGGATAAGAGATAAGATAGATTGGTGGGTGGTCATCAAGATAAGATCGAGAGATCTAACAGATAATGACCACATCTTGGAGCTTGCTTTTCAAGATGAAGAGATGTCTTGAGTCAATACAATAGATGATAATGACTCAGTAAAATTTTATGAGACAGTGAGAGATTATTTGAGAAAATTGATGCATATCTTGAAGGCACTATTGACGATGAAGAAAAAGAAGATGAAGTTGAAGAAGAAGAGGAAGAAAAATATTTCACTAATGAAAATGATTTAGAAAGCAATGAAAAATATGAACATGACAATGAGGATGATGATGAGTAATGATGATATAAAATTTATGCTTCTAGGTAATTTTTTTATTTTTTTTGCCAGTAATTATGATATAAATTTTTATTTTATATTTTGATTGTTATAATCAATATTTGATATTTATTTTGTTTTATATTTACATTGTTGTGCATTTACAGATGTCATCTTCAGATCGAGTTCATGGAAGGAAAAGAAAAAGTTATCTACCTCTCGATCAAAGAAGACTCGTACAACCACCACAACCATCACAGACTTACCATCACCCATAACCATCATGGCCCTCCAGATGCTTCATTCACTGCCTTCTACCACTGTGACACCCTCTTTCTCTCCCATTACACCACTCTCTTCCACCGTGCCACATCCTTTTCCTTCTATTCCACCACATCTCCCTACTATGATCTCAGGGGCTTTTACTACTCAACTACCATATTCTGGTTTCATTCCACCTTCCATTCCTACCACTTTTACCCTACCCCTTCCTCCACAATGCCACCATCATTTTCTACATATCCATCACTTTATTTTCAATATACAAATATTATGCCACACACACCTAGCCATACTTACAGCCCTTCTTTTCCCACACTGTGGTCCCACCTAGGCAGTCACCATCTATCCAACATATGCACACTCCTGCCACTACAACTTCTAGCCAGGGGGCTTGCATAGGCAGACATCAGAGAGGGCAACGTTAATTCCAAGTGGTTATGAATAAAATTATATAATATTTAGTTTATTGCACTATTTTATTCAGTTGAAATGAATATACATAATTACTTGACTGTTGTTAATTTGTACAGTTTCGATGACGACCATATGGTGATCCCTGCTTTGATTGAAATTCTTAAGAGAAAGTACAATGGTCTTTACTCTTCATAAAAGAAGATTTCAAAGAGGAAACGAGACATGATGTTTCATGAATTTGAGGCAAGAATATTTTTTAAGTTTATTGGGTACCTTTGTTTGCTTTTATTTGAGTTAAAAAGTATCTATATATTTTATTGATACCGAACTTTTTTTTTCTTTTTGGTAGAAAAAATTTAATGGGATCCAGAGGATGAGTAGTATATCCGAAGGAATTGAGAGTATCATAGTTTAAATCATCTTACTAACATTTTTAACAAGACTTATGAAAATTGTAACTGCAAGCTAGATTGGATTGGGGAGGGTGTATGGTGGGAGCTATGGAAATATCGAGATAGTGATGAGTTCAAAGCCAAAAATCAGAAGAACAAGAAGAATCGCGCATCTGATTGCAGTGGATTGGGCTTTTCACTTTACATTGGTGGTTCCATTAGCATTAACGACCATATGACAAGATTGACATTAGTTTATTCTTTATGATACAATTTTTTATTTATTATTAATGCATATATATTCTTTATCCACTTTATATTGTTAATAATATAATTTTATTTTTAAAATTGCTAATGTTGTTTGTGTTGTAAAATTTAGATGCAGTAGTTGGATCGGATATCTATATTAGATGAGCTCTTCAAACACACCCATCAAAAGAAAAAGGATGGCACTCAATGGGTGAATAAAAGAGCAGAGACTAGGGATGGTAAAATCGACCCGACCCGATGGGTATGCATCCTATCCAAATCCGATCAAATCCAAAAAATAAGATTTGATTGGGTTTGGGTAAAATCCGAAAACTATAGCATGGGTATAGGTAGGGTATGGGTAGTACTATTTTCTACTCAAATCTGAATCCGAATCCAATCCGAACCTATGGGTATGGGTAATACCCAAACCTATACTCGAATATATATATTTATAATTCTATTTTGATAATTCTGTCTTGGTTGATAATATGCATAAATTTATTTTGATTATTTATATGTTCTATGTTGAATTGTAATTCTATTTCTATGTTTGATTTCTATAAATCTAGATTTATAAATTATATTCTATATTGAATTGATAATTTTATTTTGATTGATAATATGCATAAAATTATTTTGATTGTTTATTTTTTTTGGATATGGGATAGGCATGGGGCAGGTATGGATTGGGTATGGAGAACTAGATTACTCGTGGGTATCTCGAACCCATTGGATATGGGCATGGGTATCTATTTTGTTACCCGATCGGGTATCGGGTAGGGTTTGGTTTAGGGTATTAAATTCAGATTTGAAGATGGTAGTACAATATCCGATCCAAACCTACCCATTGCCATCTCTAACAGAGACGGCATATGTAAAGTATTCAAAAAATTTTACATTAATTCACATATTTATACTATTTGTATGTTTACTTATTGTATCTAATTTTTTTGCAGATTAATTTTACACAGAAGTGGCAAGAAGTGCAATCAAGTCAAAGCTCGACCGGAGAGGATGGTGCAGAATCATCACAATAGCAGCCTCAGTCATCCATGATGCATATATGGAAAGAAACAATGGAGGAAACAAGAGATGGATTTATGGACTTGGATCATAAGCTAGCTTGCTGATAGGCTCCTCATTTTTTGACTGCACATTTTTACGAGTCCCTAAGGAGTGGATTTACGAGTGAGAGAAGATTTATGGTATGTTTGGGACTGTATCTGCTCAAATGAGGAGTTAGCTGTTCAGAATAGTCAATTAGCAGTCCAAAATAATGAATTAGCCATCCAAAATAGTGACTTATCTGCTCATATTTTTTGTATGGAGGAGTTCATGCACCTTACGATGAAGAAGATGTAGGTCAATCCATCTATCTTAGTGCAAGCTTCATCCACAATTTAGCATCGCTTCCAACTGCTACCCTGCAAATGGTGATGATTGTGATGATGATGATAATGATCAGGAGGAGGAGGATGGTCACTTATGATTTTCTTTTTTTGCTATGCTTGGGATGATGATGCTTGTCATACTTTTTTTTGTTATGGACTTGGATATGATGAGGATGATGATACTTGTGGATACCTTTTTTTAGTTATGGACATGGATATGATGAGGATGATGATATTTGTGGAACTTTTTTATTTATGAACTTAGATATATGAGAAGGATGATATTTGTGATGATTATGATTTTCTATTAGGATTAATATGTTATATTTATGAATATGATTTGTTGTTATAGAGATTATTTATATATGATCAGGTGTATTAAAAAAAATAGGATATTTCAGGTTCATTTTAATGGTCAGATTTAAATATTATAGTGAAATATTTTTCTCAAATTATATTTTGCGAGGGATTATTTTTTCTCGAAAAGTCATTTTATGAGAGATTATTCCCTCGAAAAACTATTTAGTGAGGGATAATTTCCTCGAAAATATTGAAAAGTCACTTGAAAATCTCTCAAAAAATTTTCCTCAAAAAATCTCTCAATTTTTTTTTCAAAAAATCCCTTGGAAAGATTTCCTTGAAAAATCTCTCGAAAAATTTTTCTCGAAAAATTTTTTGGAAAGATTTCCTCAAAAAATTCTCGAAAAATCTGTTAGAAGTTTTCAAAAAAAAAATTTCATCAAAAAAACCCTTGAAAAATAAATTTTCTCGAAAAAATCCCTCGAAAAAAGTTTTCGAGGAGGATTTTTCGACGACCTTATTTCCATCGAAAATATAAATTTTCATTGAATTTTTTTCTTTTTTCCTCGTAAAATCCCTCACAAATGGTCCTTTTTCTTATAATGGCTATTTATTTTTTGTTATCAGTTATATATTATTTGATCCATGCCACTAGGTTATGTGGCCATACTTAGATGTTGGAATTAGTATCGTTATATAGAAAGCACACTTAAAAAATGGAATATTATTCTCTAATATTTCATAAGCATGAGATTTTGCCTAGTTAATTGTATGCATTTGATTTTTTATAAGTGAACATGCTTTGACCCACTTTGAAGTTTTTTGTCACTTATTGGGTTAATGTAGCTCGTTACTCTTCTTTTTTTTCTTCTTTTATTAGATTCTAAATTGTGATTGCTTGTTGAACTTTGGGAAGCATGCTAGTTAGTTTGTGAGGACTTTGTAAATTTTAGTTGTTGTGTTTTCCTGTTCATCTGATCTTCTAGTAGTTCAGATTAGATGTGAAGACTTTTATCTAGATTATGTCAATATTGTCTTGGAGTTTATATGACTCTTATCATCTTGGTTATATGTCGATGAACAAGGTTTGTAAAATGTTATTTAATTAGCTCTCAAGGAGTAAAATTATTATGTCATGGCTATTATGAAATGATTAGATTTATTGTTCACATAGCTTTGATGTCTGCAGGATCTGCCTTGCTGGGATATGATGTCTATTACGCTCTGAATTTGGGGCAGTAGATTTCAAAATGCTCTACACTTTATCATTTTTCCATTGGCATAGATCTCAAAGTTTATGCACTTGATACTGGCATAGATCTCAAAATGAGTTTATGCACAGATCTCTACATGGTCATCTTCTCCATGCTCACACCGCTCCGACCCCAACTCATCTCTTCCTTCAATGAGACTGAGGCCTCCAATGACAATGAGATCCATGCCACCGATGAGTCCATCAGCAAGATTGAGCATTGGTGATGAGATCAAGTCCAACAACAATGAGATTCATGTCCATTCCTACCCTTTTTCTTCTTCCCATTTTCTCCTCTATTAGGGCATTATTCCTTTGTTCCTGCATGGACACACTCAAACAACTGAGACAAGGTAGAATATCTCTGAGACATGTCCATTTACTATGTTTTAGTTACCTGGTGCAATTGAAACCAAAAGGGGGAGGTGCTTCCATTTGCCTTGGGGAAAGTTGTGATTATATATATATGGTGGGCATGAGTGATGATGGTTATTTGATGATAATGCAGGAATTAGACTTGAGTGAGGTGAAGTGAGGCCCTTGAGTTGATATCACGCTGTTCTCTCCATAATATCTAACGGAATAACACATATAGTTACACCAAGATTTCACACTGCAAAGTGGTTGGTCCATCAGGGAATGTGAGGAAGAAGAAGCAGCCTTCTGACCAGCACAACCGCCACCAATTAACCACTTATAGTGAGAGAGCACCAAGTACACTAGCCCAAATGATCATAAGAACCATAGAACCAGTCAACATTGTAGATGAAGATGAGGGTTGCCAAAGTGGAATCAATTGCATCCCTTTCTTCTGGAAAAACTTGGCATTACTGGCACCATGCTTACCACCACTGTCACAGTCATTGCCATGTTATATCTATGGAGATAGGCACTACAAGAAAATAGCTTATTAGACACGGTTAGCTAGCCGTCGCTAATAAGCATATTTATCAACAACTTATTATGATGGAAAAAGTATATACCGTAATAAGTGTAAATAGTTATTAGTGATGGTGATTTTGTTATTAGCGATGAAAAATCATCAGTAATAAGTAATACATTATTAGCGATGGCTTTAGCGATGCAACGTTACCGTCGCTAATAATTAGTCCTAAAAACATCCTCTCGAGTCCCGACGGGCTCACAGAACCTTCCATCACTCCCCTTTCTCCCCCATCGGCTCCCTATCTTTGATCGCCCTTCTCCCATGCCATACCATCGGAGCGCAACCTCATCCCCTCTACCTCACACCGTCGTCCCTACCTCGGATCCAACTCCCCGCACCGGATCGATGCTTCCTGAGCATCCTCTTTCTTTCTTGATACTACCAGCTGCCTCCTAGAGTCGGTGTCCTGCCGCCTGGCCTCCCCTCTTCCTTCCTGACCTCTCCTCTTCCTTTCCCACCACTGTGCCCCATTAGATCACCCTTCCTCTTGTCGGATCGACCGTGCCCAGCCTCCCCTTCTTCCCCCGCCTCCCCTTTGTTTCCTTCGCCTGCACCATCGGACCCATGCCCCACCTCTCTCCTTTAGAGTGCCCAGCCGTCGGAGCACCGTACCACCATTGGACTACGCAGGTGAGTTTTAGCGATGGCTCCATCAACATCACCACACCCCATTCCCATCTTTTTAAAATTTTAAATATTTAAAATTAGATTTATCTGATCAAATTAAATTAACAATATTTAAATTTAAATATTATTATTATATTGAATATTAATAATATTTAAATTAATAATATTATTTAAATTAATATTATTCTCAGAAGATGGAACCACTCGAGAAGCTTTTTGACGAGAGTAGCCCTACTGCTTTTGACAATAAGGATTCAAGACTGGGCCACCACCAAACCAGCTCTGACCCACTCATCTACTCCGATGGTGGTCGGAGCAGCTAATGATTGGATTCTAGGCTCTAGGCTCAGCCCGAAGTCCAAAAAAAATTTTTGGATCAGACTCAAGGAGAGGTGTAGCCTAATCTAGTCTGATCCATTTCTAGCCCTATGATAACCAACATGAAGAGGTGATGATATTTAGTTTGTTTTAAAGGTGCATCCTATCCAAAAAGGTGAAGAAAAGAAAGAATAGAAGAAGTGGAAGAAGAAGAGAAGAGGAGAATCTGAAGAAGAATCCAAAGGGTACCAAGCATCTGAAGAGAAAAATGAATAGTCAACCCCAGGAAGGAAGGAGTCGACCCTAAGGACAAAGGAGTCAACTTTGACACACTAGAAAAGACAAGCATGCAGTAGGAGTCAACCTCAAGGTAGATGGAGCATTTTTGAATAATTTAATTATTTTATTTACTTTTCATACTTGCCTTGCATCCTTTCAATTATTATATTGCTTGCCATATTAATATAATTAATCTATGAATCTATTTATTTTTATTTTCAAAATTACAGGATGAGTATTTCTAGATGATGGAGCCGTGCTAGCTGAGGAGAAAGCTTTCGTATGGATAGCTCATATGATTCTACAGCACCTGCACCATAGGGTAAAATCTAACACTAAAAATTCTCCATTAGGTTATTTTATTTTTACTATCTGATATAATATTCTTTATGATCTTTTGCTAGATGATGTGGGGTCACCATTGACCTACAGTCACATGGAGTAGCGGCCAACCTGAGCCTCAGCACCATGGTAGAGGATCCACTCGACTCACAATACCTCTGACTCAACCAGAGGATAGAGAGCTAGTGCACATTCAGAGTTGCACGTAAGTACTAGATCTTCGAATAATATTTTTTAAAATTTTTTATCATTTTATAATCAACATTTATTGTTTAAATCAATTTTACAAGACATTTTGAGAGCCTGGATGTCTCGTGTCATTACAAGGATTGTTCGACGATTGATGCCGGGGTTATAATGAGTTCTCCAGTTGACCGTCGGGGGCTCGTGATGCTGTGTGGGAGATGTTTCTGGTAGGTCAAAGGTATTTAATTTTTAAATTACAGTATATTTGTATTCTATTTATTGATACATGCCATCCTTTATTTGTAGTCATATTATTGATTCGAGACTTCTCAGGAAGAGGAGGCCGGCTGTCGGATCTTTGAGGAGGTCACCACATGTCAGCTCCGTGATGGGCTATACCACCTCAGACAGTCTGTCATTGAGTTCTTCAGTTTGACTTGCCATCGAATGAAAATCTTTCATGGATTACTAGATGCAAGAGATGTTTGGGAAGCCCTCTATGACCAATAAGCAGTGGAGTACTTTAATAGATGGTAGAGGATCCGACAGAATTGGACCATCCAGCAAGATCTGATCAAGGACACCGACAGCTCTGTTAGCACACATTTCATTACAGATAGATTGATAAAAATTTAAACTTATATTAATCTCATATTTTGTTGATCATATGTTACTTTTTATTAACTTGATTTTTTTATTTATTATAAACATGATCGTGTGATAAGTGACATATTTTTATATTTATTGTAGATATTTTTGATAATTTATGATGCTAACATCTTCTTAAAAATCTAATTTCATGAATAAATTAAAATTTTTTAAAAAATAAATAATTTAAAAAATAAAATTAGAGCATATTTATAGAAAATAGATGTTGATTTAATTGAGCAATTTAACACCAAAATAATAAAAAATTTTAAAAAATTTAATATATATTTTTTTATTTTTCAGACAAAAATTAGAGCAAAAATCAAGCCAAAATATCTTAAAAAATAAATTTTATTACCTTCGGTGCATGGTGGACCGACCGCTCGATCCACAGAGTCAGGGCGCGATCCACCAGAAACAATACACGATCCATAGGCGCGGCTCACAGTGGGTTGAGATGATTTTATGCGATCCAACAATCCACAATCATCCTGACTCAGATCCAACGGTTGCTGTTCGTTGGTGATTGATAAGAGAAAACTTTTGCACGATCCAATGGTCAAAACTCAATCCATCGTGCGATCCAAGGCTGAGGATGCTTCCGACTTTGAATAGGAGATCAGAGGCACGATCTGACAGTCCAAATCTTATCTGAAGTATGATCAGACGGTTAGAATCGCATCCGAATGTAATAAGGAGAAGAAAACTATTTTTTGGACTGATCTGGGTGGTCCAAAGATGATCCGACGGTCAGAAATTAATGTAAAGATATTATACATTTTTTAAGAGTTTTATGACTTCTTTTCCTACCAAAAAAATATAAAAAATTTATCTATAAATAGGGGATCCAGAAATAAGTCTTGAAAGAAGAAAAATTGAGTGAAAAGTTAAAAAAAATAGAAAAAAATATTAGAGTTTAGAGATTCAAGGAGAAGAAGGAGAAAAGTCAGTTCATTTATGGAGTACAATGAAAGAAGGAGAGATCATCAACCATCTTCCCGATGAGCTGAACTGATCAACTTTAAATTTTATTATAGTTTTATTTTTATTTTATTTTATTATTTTTTTAAAATTTTTTGTACTTAAATTTTAATTTAATTAATAAAATTTATTTTCTTACACTATAAATTTTTGTTTTTATTTTTTTTGTAGTTAGATGCTAGGATCTAATTAGTAGATCTTAGTACCAATTTATTTTATTTTTTTAAATTATTATTATTTATTTTTATTGTAAGTAGATGCTAGGATCTAGTTAGTAGATCTTAGTACTGAATTTATTTTTATATTTTTAATTTTTATTTTTGATTTAAATTACTTTCTTCAAAATTTTATTTTTTTTTCAAAAATCAAAGATTTCAAATCAAAATCTTACTTTCTCTATAGATTTGACCAGACTTGCTATTTTTTATATATTTTTAATTTTTATTGAAGTCAAAATTAGATTGATAATCATGGTGTCCTAACGACAACATCGCGATCATATCAATTTTTGGCACCGTTGTCGGAGAAGGCACCAATTTTAATGTTTGATTTTTTTTATTTTCTTATGAATATAGCTTACTAACTTTTCTTATTTTTTTTATCTTTTTATAGAAAAAAAAAAAGAGATAAAAGCTTTCAATTTTGCTCGATGAGATCAATCCTAACCCTAACCCTAACTATTTTTTTATTAATTACTTTTTTTTTTAAATTAATCTAAAATTCATCCACATAAACTAATAAAAATTACATGACAAGAGTAGAAACTTAATTGTTAGAAGCATTCATCATCTTAAATTTTTTTTGATAATCGCTGGAGACAAGATAAGCTTTCAAATTTATTTAATTTCATGCATCTAATTTAGTTGCATAGAACCCTCTTATTTGAAATTGGTTATGCATATCATCTCAAATCAATTTAAGGGCAGCACCTATAACAAGATAAGGTGGAGATTTCATCACCCTTTCTTAATCCAAAAACAACCAACCAGCATCCCGCATTAACCCAAACCTAACTAAAATCAAGTAGACATTGGCCCTAGGATCAATTGAGTTCAGTTTGAGTATTGTGGTGAAGTCAAGTGCAAAGTAAGTTTGGACTCACCCTGAAATTGATGTCTAAGGTTAGAGGTTACAAAGGCTCAGCCTAAGTGGACTCGTGGTTATCTAATTGGTTCGTTAGCTTACTTGGCCAATTCAATTGGTGTCTAAGGCAAGCAATGGGGGACCCCACGACCCCACCTCTTACCTGGCTAGTTAAAGGAAGTGAGGATAAATCAATTTGTATTTAGGCTAAGCCACTCTATATCAAACTGTTAGGTCTAAGAAACTCATAGGTGTTTAGGTTTAATTGTTTGCTAACTTGATTGCAATTAACACTTACCACAACTAATTCTTCTCATCTTTCACCCTTAGGTCTAGGCTTTCTTAAGGATCTCACCTTTAGAACTTCTCTCTTTCTTTCTCTTCTCTTCTTTTTCTCTTTTTTTTTCTTAAAAAAAAAAAAACTCAATCATATATTAGGGTTTGCACTGGTATATGCACGGTAGAAGATTTTTTATCCTAATCTAGTTGAACCTAATCCTGAAATTGAACGACTGATTCATGCTCAATCTGAAAATCAAATGGCTGGAGACCCTAGAGAACCACCTAGACAGATGAAGAAATATTTTATTTCTTCTACCTATAACCCATCGATTTGTATCCACTTACCTGATATCCCTGTAAGCCATTATGAGATCAAGTCGACCACAATCTAAATGGTTCCATTTTCTATGGGAACACCAATGAAGATCCTTACAAGCATCTAGATGAGTTCTTAAAATTTGTTCCACGATGAAAATTCAAAATTTTACTGATGATGCACTTAGACTGACCCTATTCCCCTTCTTGCTTAAGGACAAAGCCAAGTACTGGCTTGGCATAATAGAAAGATTGATCCGAACATGGCTGAAATGCAGCATGAGTTTCTTAAAAAATTTTATCCCATAGGTCGAACCAACACCATGAGGCGAGCCATCATTGGATTTGCTCAACTTCTAGGAAACAAATTCACGAATCATGGGAAGACTTAAGGAACTTCTTAGAAAATGCCCACACCATGGTCTATCTAAGTGGCAAATTGTTCAAGCATTTTATGAGAGTTTAGGTGACCAATACAGAGAGATAGTAGATGCATCTTGTGGAGGTGCATTCATGAGTAAGAGTGAAGATGAAGCCTATACTTTGTTGAAACTTTGAGTGAAAATTCATCAATCATGCTTCATTATCTTCTTATGAAAGATCAATCCTCACCAAAAGCAGACAGAAATTTTTGAGATCAAGCAAACAGACACTAGTTCTAAGGCTGATTTGAAGCTAATAGCCTAAAAATTAGATAAATCGACCTTCTTGCCCAGAAAATAGATCAGTTCTTAACCTTAGGTCAATAATCTCCTGTGCAACACACACAACTTTTAATTATCAAAAATTTATTCTATCTATGCTAGCCAGTCCATCATGTGAGTGAATATCTTACGGTTCCACAGTTTTTACCTTTCATCCAAGAACAAGTTCAAGCTGCCCAAGGTTACTCCAAGCTTGTCAATGATCCATTCTCTAACACATATAATTCAGATAGAGGAACCACCTATGAGACCAAACTCAGGTTCAGACCAAATTCCTCCTATACAAAATTTTCAGAGTAGACCTCCATACCAGAATTATGCCTACAATAGAGGTCAGTCTAATCAGCCTACCAGCACCATATCATAATTAGCCACCATACCCACCTCCTTAACAGGCTAATCTAGCCGACGATAGATTTAATCAACTTCAAAATTGATTATGACCCAACAGCAATCTATCGTTAGGTTAGAAGCACAAATAGGATAGTTAGCTGAGTCTACCATGAGGAGAGAACCAAGTCAATTACCAAGCCAACCAGTACCAAATCTCAGAAACAATCCATCCACCCACCAACCATCTAGACCAAGTCATCAATCTAATGTCCCACTTAAGAATCCCCAATTTGAGAATGTCAAAGTATTTTTGAGCTTAGAAGTGGTGGATTCTTAAGGACCATATCCAGACCAGGTGAGAGAGGCTAGTACTGATGCTAGCCAAAATAAAAATTTGAAAGAAGAGGTTAGTACTGAGACTAACCCAATAGAAAAACCTGAGTCCAAATTGTTACTGATCAGAGTGAAAAAGATAAAGAAAAGAAGAGAGCAGATGAGTTACCCGAGACATATAAACCAAAAGTTCATTCCCTTCAGTCCTAGAAATCGTTTTCTCGTAAAAAATAAGGAGCACACAACGAGAAATTAATAGAATTGTTTAAGCAAGTTCACATTAATCTACCCTCCTCGATGCAATTCAACATATCCCAGTTTACGCTAAATTTCTTAAAGAACTTTGCACCCAAAAGTGTGAGCCACGAAAAATAGAGAGAATTGTGCTATCTGAGGATGTTAGTGCAGTCCTGTTGAATCTATTACCTCAAAAATGAAAGATCCTAGTGCTCCTTTGATTTCATGTGTTATAGGAGGCATCACTTTTGATCAACCCTATTAGACTTAGGAGCTAGTGTCAACCTACTTCTAACCTCAATCTATGAAAAATTTGGGATAGGAGAATTGAAACCCATCGGTTATTTTGCAACTAGCTGATGGATCTGTGAAGATGCCACAGGATCTGATTAAGGATGTTATAGTCAAAGTCAACACATATTATTTTTCAGTAGACTTCCTCATACTTGATATGGAACCATCCCAAGAGCTGAATCAAAATCCCATAATTTTAGGACGTCCATTCCTAGCCATGCCAATGCCAATATCAATTGTAAAACAGAAGCTATGGATATTTCTTTTGGGATCAAAAGGTGAGAATTAATATTTTTAATGCCTCAAAGTATGCTCAAAAGGAGAAAGCTGTTCGATAATTGATCTGATAGATGAGATAGTTGAAACTGATTCCTCCTTAGATTTGAAGAAAGAAGATTTTTTAGATGAACCCATTGAAGAAATCCAAAATCAGAAGATGAATGCCTTGTTTGATTCACCTCACCCAGCACATTCACTATCTTGCTCAATGAAAATTGAACCCTTACCTAAGCTAGAAACTGAACTACTACGTCCTTCAATTCAGGCCTCACTACAACTTGAACTAAAATCTTTGCCTGAATCACTTAAGTATGTGTTTCTAGGACTTGAGAAAACTCTACCAGTAATCATTTCTTCTGATCTAACCCTCGAGCAGGAAGATCAATTGCTAAATGTATTGAAAACACATAGAGAGGCCATAGGTTGGACCATTGCTGATTTAAAAAGTATTAGTCCGTCAATATGCATGCACCATATTTATACAAGGACAATGTCAAATCCATCCGAGAAATGAAAAGATGCTCACCCGAATATGCAAGAGGTAGTCAAGAAGGAGACAATTAAATGGTTAGATGCTGGTATCATTTATCCTATTTCAGACAGCCACTGGTGAGTCTACTCAATTGTTCCAAATAAATCTGGACTCACGGTTATCATACTGACCTTGGAGATCTATGCCAACATGACTTTCTACTGGGTGGTGTGTTGCATAGATTATAGAAAACTCAATGCAGCCACCGTAAAGATCATTTTTCTTTATCCTTATTGACCAAATCTTAAAGAGACTAGCTGGCCAACAGTATTTTTGCTTTTTAGATGGATACCAGGATACAATCAGGTAGCAATCTACCCAAGAGATCAGGAAAAGACACCTTCACATGCCCTATGGAACCTTTGCTTTTCATAGAATATCTTTCGACTATGTAATGCACTCGCAACCTTTCAAAGGTGCATGATGTCAATATTTTTAGATATGGTAGGAGATTTTTTAGAGATATTCATGGATGATTTTTCAGTCTTTGAAGAATCTTTTGAAAGTTGCCTCAACAATTTGAAGAAAATGTTAAAATGATGCATTGAGGTCAATCTAGTTTTAAGTTGAGAAAAGGGCCATTTCATGGTTAAAAAGGGGATCGTATTAGGGCATATTGTATCAAAGAGAGGGATTGAGGTTGATGGAGCAAAAGTTGAATTGATTTCTAAACTTCTTCCACCGACTTCTATTAAACAAATTCGATCTTTCTTTGGCCATGTAAGATTTTACCGTGCTTCATCAAAGACTTTTCTAAAACATCCCGCCCTTTATGTAATCTGCTTGCTAAGGATGTCTCTTTTAACTTTGATGAAGAATGTTTTAAGACTTATGAATTTTTGAAAGAAGCTGTGACCAAAGCTCCAATCATCCAACCTCCAGACTGATCACTACCTTTTGAGATCATATGCGATGCTTCTGATTTTGCCATAGAACTGTCTTGGGCCAAAGGATAAACAAATATCTGTAGTGATTTACTATGCAGCAGAACTCTGAATGAAGCTCAAATGAATTATATCACAACTGAGAAAGAATTACTAGCTATAGTATTTGCCCTGGAGAAGTTTTGATCATACTTGTTAGGATCAGAAATCATGATTTATTCAGATTATATGGCTTTGAGATATCTACTTTCAAAGAAAGATGCTAAACCACGATTATTAGATGGATCTTACTGCTACAAGAATTTGATATTGAAATTCGAGACAAGAAGGGATCTGAAAATATTGTAGTAGACCCCCTATCGAGGATCCTAGTTGAAGATTGTGAACCTGCATCAATTGGAGAATCTTTTCCGGACGAGCAACTTTTAGTAGTTTACACACAAAGGCTCTTGATTTGCAGATATTGTGAATTACTTAGAAGTTGGACAAATTTCTGATGGTTAGTCTAAGAATGAAAATGATTAATTCTTTACTCAAATCAAGTATTATGTTTAAAAAGATCTTGAACTTTTTCAAATTTGTGCGGATCAGATCATTCGTAGATGTGTTCTTGAAACTAAACAATTGAGTATCTTGAAATTCTATCATACTCTTACTTATTAAGGATATTTTTCTGGATAAAAAACTGTGGTCAAAGTATTGCAAAGTGAATTTTACTGGCCCATATTGTTTAAGGATGCTTATAATTTTAGTCAGAAATGTCTTAGATGTCAAATTTTAGAAAATATTTCAAAGAAAGACATGATGCCTTTGAACCCCATCTTGGTAGTTGAATTTTTTATGTTTGAGAATTGATTTTATGGGATCTTTTTCACCCTCCAATGATTTTGAATATATTTTGGTGGCTGTCGATTATGTTTCTAAATGGATTGAGGCAATAGCAACACAAATCAATGATCATAAGATAGTCATAAAATTTGTTCAAAGGAATATCTTTTCTAGGTTCAGATTTTCACATACTATCATTAGTGACAGAGGTGCCCATTTCACAAACTATCATTTTCGAACACTGCTACGAAAATATGGAGTCACACATAAGATAGCTATACCATACCACCCACAAACCAGTGGCCAAGTTGAAGTATCTAATAGGGAGATCAAGAATATCCTGCAAAAGACTATTAAGCCTGATCGTAAAGATTAGTTAGATCAATTAAATGATGCATTATGGGCCTATAGGACAGCTTATAAAAACCCTATTGGAATGTCTCTCTACAGATTGATTTATGAAAAAGCATGTCATCTTCCGGTAGAACTTGAACATAAAGCATATTGGGCAATCAAGCAACTAAATTTTGATTTGAAATGAGCTGGTTCCAATTGGATGTTGCAACCAAGTGAATTGGATGAATTGAGACGAGAGGCTTATGAAAATTCATGAATTTATAAAGAGAAAATGAAAGCCTTTCATGATAAACATATTTCAAGAAAAATCTTTGAGCCAAATCAACAAGTCTGGTTATTTAATTCAAGACTAAAATTATTTTCAAAAAAATTAAGATCTAGATGGGATGGACCTTACATTGTAAATCAAGTATTCCCACATGGTGCAATCAAACTTTATGATCCTAAATCAAAAATTTTTAAGGTAAATGGTCAAAGATTAAAACCATACATTGAAGGGATGTCATTAAAATAAATCATTGATCAAGTAGCATTAACAGACCCATACTGAATTGAGCTGCATTGTGTCTGGCTGAAGATGATAAACTTAACATTTTTTGAAAGGCAACCCAACTTTTGCTTTTTATTTTTTTTTTATATTTTGTTTGGGTTAATCGAGTTTTGCTTAGTATCTTTTGTAGGACTGAAGACAACATTGGCTAAGTTGGGGGAGAATAATTTTGAAAAGATTTCTAGATCAGGTGGTATCTCTCCTTTTTTTTCTCTTTATATACACCCTTCATTTTTCCTACTCTATTGAGGATAATGTCGATTAAGTTGGGGGGGAGAATAATAAAATTTTTTAAATTTTTAAAGTTCTCAAAAAATTAGAATTTAGTATTTAAGCACCTGATTTACTTAAGAATCGAGTTAAATCATGTATTTTTAAAAGAAAATTGATGCACAGATCAGAGAGTTTGTGAGATATTGAGGAATCAACTATTAAGAAAACTCAATAAAAAGTTAAGTTTAGAATTTAAACAGTTTTTTTTGAGCATTTCTAAATTTTTTACCAACATTAAAGAAGAGTTTACTTTCTATGGGCTTGTGTAAGGTAACTATATATTTTTTTATATATTTAAAAAAAAAAGATAAGAGTTTTCAAGTACTTCATGTTGAGTAACTGGACCTCTTTACCTAAGCAAGCATTGAGTTTGCGTTAAAAGGTATAAAAAACAAAGAAGCTTTGTTGTAAAGCTAGTTTTAACTCGTAGCCTGTTTGATTCGAGCAAGTAAGTCTGAGGGGTATTCTATACTTAGTATCCTAAAGCATCTGGTTTGAGAGTGATTATTGAAAACTCGCTATATGGATCAAACAGAAAGCTTAGGGGTTAAGACACTCAATAGCTGGGTCATGTACCATAACAGCTACAGTTATGGGAGGCCAACCACCAGTCTAGGAGATCAATGATTACTTAGATTCTAGATCCAGACGGATTATGATAAAATAAAATATTATTTATTAAATTTTTATATATATACTGGTATGTATAATAGCATTAATGAATTTTTAAAGTATATAGACAGATTATGCAAAGTACGTCGTAGCATGGCGTGATGAGGATCCATCCTTTCAGCCCCTCTTTAGCTTGAGGGATGCTCACGACCATCGGAGGGGGTACTAGAGTCAGATCATAAAATTGAGCATAGCTTCGATCCTTTAGTAGCTTGCTGATCTTCGATGTCCTCCTCTCAGTCCTTGATGATTCATATGTGGGGTGATGCATATGTCGAGGAGGTCGTGCAGAGATTTTTTGTTAGTACCTCAGAGCTTTCAAGACGTCGTCCGTAACATGATGGTTTATATTCTCTAGGATCTACATCTGCGTGATCAACTGAGCTTATTGTCACAGCCATCACAGTAGCTAAATTAAGCAGTATTAATAAATTTCTTTACTTGCTTTAAATTTTTATGTTTAGAAGCTTCACATAGTTAGACTTGAGTCAGAAAAAAGAGATATAGGGTCATAAGTCAATCTTTTTATTTAATGGATGGGATAGACATGTACATATGTCTGTATCATCGAATAGAATACGTAGGAATAATTCATTCGGAAATTGGAGTATATCAAAATATATTCCTTCGTATCAGTTTAGACTTGAGGCAGAAGGGAGGGGTATCAGATAGTCAAAATTCAATCTAACCATTCAATGGATGGATCGGAGCTATTTATAGCTTTATATCATTGAATGAAATGTGTAGAAATAATCTATTCGAAATTATAGGAGTATATCAAAATATATCCATTCATGCCAGTTTAAGCTTCAAACGGGAGAGAGGGAGTATCCATAAGGTCAAAATCTAACTTAACCATTTGATGAAATACTAGCTAGAGGCGTCTATAGCTCCGTATCATCGAATGAAATATATAAAAATAATTTATTCAAGAATCAAATTAGTATATTAAAGTATATCCCTCCATAAAGGTTTAGGCTTGAGACATATTAATTACAATAGTTTTATAGTTTTAATTAATTTAATTCTAGAGTTATTAATAATATTTTATTTTTTTATTACAGAATGCTGGGATATCTAGCTCTCCTCCATCTACTACCATACAGGATGTATAGACCATCTCCATTGATTTTTTTTATAGTTTTTATATATTATATTTGAAATTTGAGCAGTATTAATTGTATAATTTATTTTTATTTAATATATAGTATTAGTTTTTATTTATGATGGTGATAGTTAATTGTTAGTTGGTATAATGTTCGTAAATATAATTACTTGTTAATTAAATTATAATAGGTTTTAATAAATATAATTACTAAAATATTTTAATTTAAAAAATATTTAATTATTAGTGATAGCTTTAGCAACGAAAGTTCTATCATTAAAATAATTAGCGATGGCTTATTAGCGATGGATGCGGTCCCTATTATATTTTCTAAATTTTCTAATTTTCAAATCCAGAAAAAATTATAAGCGATGGGTTGTTGCCGCTAAATGCCATTGCTAATACCTTTATTAGCGACAGCTCAATTGCCATCGCAATAAGGTGCTTTAGTGTTGGGCTTTTTTTCGATGATTTTTTAGCGATGGTAGTGCATCACTAATGGTATTGGCAATGACATTTTGCTTATTAGCGATGGCATTTGACCATCGCTAATAATACATTTGCTTGTAGTGAGGGATGGTGATGATGATTTTTATGGCAATGACAGGGGCAGTTTTGATGGTGATGGTAGGCAAAATATAGGGTTTGGAGCAGGCGATGCATGGGTGGCAAAGATTTTGGTGGTAGGAGTTTTAGAGGAGGTAGCGATGGAGGAAAATGGGAAGCAAAAATCCTAGCTAGAAAGGAGGAAGAAAGGGTTTAGGGCAACTTTTCTACATCATTAGTTCATGCATATCAGCATCCATTAATTGTCATATAATAGCATATGACCATTTTCATCACGATCATTAGGCATAAGTAATAGCCAAGAAAGTAATTGCAATATTTGAAAATTGAGTGACCTAATTGTAACAAATTGTAGTTTAGGATAAGAATGAAAATCCCTATAAAAATTAAGGATTTTTCACATAGTTAGGCTTTTTCTAACATATTTTAAGAGCTTCGATGGCCACCACTAAGCAATTCTAGGTCCTCCTATAGTAGGTCCAAGCTCTGATCACTGGTGTATAGGGCCTACAGCAGGCACTATAAGAAATCTAATTTTTTGCAACAAAATTTTTTTGTTACTAAAGATAAAATTTTTGTTGCTAAAACTATTAGCCACTAAAATTTTTGTTGCTAAAAATTTGTAGAGAAAGCCTCGTAGCAAAAGATTTTAGCGATGAAATTTTTTTTTCATCGTCAAAAGTAATCAACCAAATGATGAAAAAAATTTGCAGTATTAGTAATGAAATATTTTTATCACAAAAGCTTAAATTTTTATGCTAAAATTATGATAAAAAATATTTTATCATCAAAAATGAATATTACTCATATAAATTTTTATTATTATTTTTAATTTTAACGATGAAAATAGCATTTCATCGCAAAAATTAGTGATAAAAAAATTTTATCATAATTTTTGTGATGAAATAAAAAATTTCATCATAATTTTTGTGATGAAAAAATTTCATCACAATTTTTGCAATGAAAAAAAATTTCATCACAATTTTTGCAATGAAAAAATAATTTCATCATAATTTTTGCGATGAAAAAAATTTCATCGTAAAAATTGATGAAAAAAATTGCAATAAAAAAAAATTTATCGTTAAAAAGAATTAAGAAAGAAAAATAAAATTTGTGATAGAAAAAATTATTTTTAGCAATGAAAATTCTTTAGCGATGAAATAAAAAAATTCATTGCAATATATAGTAAAATTTGAATATTTTAGGATCGTTAAAATTTTTTAATTATTTTTATGAAAAATTAATATTTCATCACTAAATTAAATTATAGATGAAATAAAATAATTTTTATTTTTTTATCATGAAAGTATCTGTTTAAATATAAATTTTTATCAGATCAAATATATTTTACATAAAAATATATGAACGTAATAAAAATATTCAAATTTCAAATAGTAATTTCAAATAGAAATAAATTTTGTAGCCATCATTGTCATATATAAAAGTATGAGTTCATATATCATTTAAAATTTAAAAAAACTATAAACTATGTATCATCAGAGTCATTGGCCTTGTTCCTTGCTCCATGCATCGATCTCTGGCCCAATGTATGTCGTGATGGCTGTGCAAAGGTGGCATCATATGGCTGTAAAGGTGCTAACTCAGAGGCATCGATATCGAGCCATCCCATCATCATAGCCACTATCCTCTCGAGCATCTGACTACGATTCATCCAGTAAGTAATTTGATCCTGCATCATGCTCATCGATGTCCTAACTACCTCTGACATCGAGGCATCATCAGATCGATCGGATGATAAACTATGAGATTTTTTTGATCGCATGGTATGCCCAGATTCTAGCTGCCGCTTAAGGATGGCATCCAGGATCGCATCATCTGTCATCGAATAAATCGGCCGTAATCCAGCATCACTGTCAGATCGAATCTTCCTCATCATCTACTTTCTCAATTGTAATATTTTTTCCTTCACAATAGATCAAATAACATCATAAATTTATTTCAAAGCCTTTAAAAGCATTCAAAATATAGTACCATACTCATATGACGCTGCCTCACCTCTTCGGTCACAAACTCGTCACTCTTGTTTTGATAGAATTTATCATAGGCATCGACCCCAGATAGTCCCTATTCAAACAAAAAAATAGAAGAAAAAAGATATCAAAGTAATTTAAATATTCAATAAAAACTTACAGAGTGCAATTGCAAATGTAGTTACGTACCATCCTCTTCATTTCTGTGCAAAAGAGCACTTTTTTGCATGTGAATAGAATCAATCTTACTCCTATTTATCTTATTCGCCTCCAATCATCACTAAAAAATACGTATAATTATAACCAATAAAAGACATAACAATATCAAAATAACTTGAAATACTAAACATACTGAAATATCTCACTCTCAAAATACTCCATAACCACCACCAATCGTCACTAGACCCAGCCCAATTTCTATAAGACTAGGTCATAGGGTCAATCCCTTTGTCTACAGCTATTGCAGTATTTATGAAGCCTATATCATCGATCTTTGTATCAATTTGCAGCCATTTTGAGAATATATGCCGTCACTTGTTCGTTGGTGCAATCTTTGAAATCAATATTATCCTACACATATAAAATTCATTATAACAAAAACAAAGATATAGAATTATTCATGTAATAAAGAATTATCCATATAACAAAAAATAATATGGATCATACAATGATGTGCAAGATATTTGAAGTTAATTCTTACCTTGATGTGAGAGACTAGGGCATCGCGGTATCGAGGTGCTACATGCTTGAAACCTTCGATGGCCCATAAAAATGATTCCACATATATAAACTGATCTCATTTGTGACTATACTAGCCTTTGTGCCAACCAGATGATCCCAAATATTTATACTTTTGATTTTTTATTGTGCGTATGCATGTATTTCTCCAAAATGAGGCCCCTACAGGACCACGCACTACGCGTCGCTACTATGTTTCTGCATATAAAATTTATGAAATGAATATATATCATTTACCAATAGATGTATATAACAAAAAAATATACATATTTTATAAATTGATAGAGATGTATCTGCAGGGGGATGATGCTGCGGTGCCATGACCTCTGGCTGAGCAGGCTCTGTTGAGTACAAGTCTGCTCTATGGACTCGGATAGCTGAGTCTCATCTAAATTCTCTGACTCATCATGCAAAATGCTAAAGTGAGGATGTGTATCATCAAGTGGGACCTACTGTCTACCCTACGAACGTCTACGTCCAAGACCAGTCATGATGCTGCAATGATTAAAAGGTGATTTCATGCACTTTCAAGATGGTAAATTATAAAAAAAAACCATAATAGGCCATATACTGTATATAGTGCTAAGATTACCATATGGATTAAATTTATCTATTGCCAACCCTAGCCTGATATTTCATGAATCAGCTGTAAACCATGGATGTTCACGATCGAAATATTTTCACACATCTTATCTGATGGATGTCTCATGACATCATCGTCGATGTTGTTTTCCTCCTTATGCCATCGCATATCATTGGCAGTATGCCTTGACATGAATAATCGATGCAATTGTGACATAATCAAAAAGTATCGCAAAACTTTGCATGATATTTTTTTTCTTTTTATCCTTACCATGACTTTCTTTCCATCTGCTTGAATGACAAATCAGACATGTTTGTAAATCTTTTTGTCCTTCCAAAATAGAACACAATCATTCGGACATGCATGTATCTTTTGCAGGTAGGCCCAAGTCATCGACTCCTAACCAAGTCCTTTTAATAATTTTTTGACTTCATAATAACTTGACGGAAGTAACTCTCCCTTAGGTGGTAGGTCCTTCAAAAATTTGAGTAACCAATTAAATGAGTTGTTTGACCATTTACTCAGTGTCTTCATATTAATAACTTTATTACGGCAGACAACAGAGAATACTTCTTACAACCAAGATAAACATCACTTTGCGCATCTCTTAATAGATGCTCGAATCTATAATTCATAGGTATGTTACTATCCTCCTAAGCTTCTTATCTTGGAATGGGATGTGATGTTTTGATCCTGCTTCCGCATTTGCTTCAAATAACTCCAGATGAAGATCCTCCAAAATTTTTCTATCTTCTACACCAAGTGTTTGCCTTTCATGACTGGATGACCCACCTACTGACGATGCATTTGTGGGACTCCTGGGCAACATACTTGAGCTAGTCGGCAAATCTTCACTATGACAAGTCCATCTCTTGAAAGTCACATCTATACCGTGTTTGTATAAATAATTTTGAATGTCCGATAGGGTATATCAAAATAAATTTCTATATCGACGATATGGACAACGAGCTTTCTTATCTTCTCTAGTGTGATTGGACATCACATTCATAAAAAATGTCACACCCACAATATACTCGGACAGAACTTATCATGCAATGATATTCAACCATGATCCATACCTACATGTTTATGATGCAAACTATACAATCAATCTTATGTAATAATAGTTGACTAACGCCTTATATCCCCTATCTATAGGGTGATGGTCCTATCCCATTCAGGAACACAAGAATTTAATATTGCAATACATATCTTCGACACCAAAAAAATTTGACAGTATTTTGATGCAGTTTTCGAGATACACAAATACTAAAATTATGTTATGTATCCAGAGAACATGATCGATAATACCAACAAAACTCTCTGATGTAGAAGCATATAGTATGCAATATAAAATTCACTCACGTGCCCAAACTATCTATAAAATAATTCAAGGATAGTGTGTATAGCACCAATCTTTTTTTATTAAAAGATAAATATTGATTCACACACGTTATCCTCGAATAAAAATTCTAAGGTTTATAGATTTATTATTCTATAATTAATATATTACTATTATAACTATTTTTATTTTTAAACTATTTTCAGATCATGAACTATGCTTTAGAGTAGAGCAATAAATAATCATGCCTAACGACTAAAATCAATTAAAAAAAAAATAAAAAATTAAAAAAATTAAAAAATATGTCATGATCTTCCAACTCTTCCGTAAATCTCACACAGAAAGAGAGAGAGAGAGATGGGTACTGAGATAAGCGGACGTCAGCGGCTATGTGGCGACAGTGATGGCGGTGTGGCGATGGTGGCTGTGGCGACGACGGACCTACAGGTGGACTGTAAGAGAGAGAGAGAGCCAAAGAGAGACATAGCAGAGAGAGCCGTACATACCCAGAGAGATCGTGGCTTGGTGGATGGTCACGGCGGTGCAGCCCGGTAACGACGATGGAGGCAGAGTGACGATGACAGCCCTAGGGGAAGCAACAACCATAAGAGAGGGAGAGGAGAGAGAGAGAAAGTAAGGGAGGAAAAGGGAGAAATTGGGGAGGGAGGATGATGGCAGTGGCGGAGGGAGGATGACGGTGGTGGCCTCGATCCGACCAGTGCGGTGGCATGGACAGAGGACAACTACGATGGCCTCGATTCAGGCGGCGCAGTGGCATGGAGGGCTTCAATCCGATCGATGGCGCGCTCGACTAGGGAGGGAGGATGACGACTGGTGGTGTGCTTGACTAGGGAGGGAGGACGACGATTGGTGGTGCGCTTGATTGGGGAGGGAGGATGACGACTGGTGGCTGCGCATGAGAGAGTGAGAGAGAGATGGGCGATCCGGCCAGCGTAATGGTGTAGAGAGAGGATGTCGATCGGGGAGGGTTTCAACCTGATTGGTGGCGCGCTCAATCGGAGAGGGAGGATGACGGTTGGTGGCGAGCTTGATCGGGGAGGGAGGATGATGACTGGTGGCGACAGCGTGAGAGAGCGAGAGAGGGATGGGTGATTCGATCGGTGTGGTGGCATGGAAGGAGGATGCCGATCAGGGAGGCTTCAATCCAGTTAGTGGCATGCTTGACCGAAGAGAGGGGATGACGGCCGCAGCGAGCTTGACCGGAGAGGGAGCGGCATGCTCGACGGTGTGGGACAGCGAGAGGGAGATCGGGCATTTTGGGACAAAATTTTGTCCTAAAATGATTTTTTTTTTCCAAAAAACAAGCTCTAGCGATGAAATAATTTCATCATCAAATACAAAAATTTTGTCGCAAAAACTATATTTTTTTTGCAACAAAATTTTTTTCATCATAAATAATTACTTTTGAGTGACTAAATTTATTTCATCGTAAATAATTTTATTTTTGATGATGAAAATTTGTTTCATTATAAAAAAAAACTCTAATGATGAAAAAAATTTATTATTAAAAATACACTTCTAGCAATGAAAATTAAAATTTAGCATAAACGATTCAATTTTTTTCAACAAAATAAATTTAGTGATGAAATATTTTCATCATCAAATATAAAAAATTTATCGTAAAGACTAATTTTTTATAATAAAAATTATTTCATCATAAATAATTTAATTTTTAGTGATAAAAATTTTTTTCATCACAAATAATTTTATTTTTGATGATAAAAATTTATTTATCAAAAAAATAAAAACTATAGTGATGAAAAAAATTTCATCGTTAAAAATTTATTTCTAGCAATGAAAATTATAATTTCATCGTAAAAGATTTAACTTTTTGCGATTAAAATTTTTTCATCGTAAATACTTAATTTTTGACAACAAATTTTTTTTCATCAGAAAAATATACTTATTTGCGATGAAAAAATTTTTTGTCACTAAAATTTCGTCGCTAAAAATCAGATTTCTCGTAGTGAGGTGACCTCATGGCAGCAACAACAAACTCAGGCATTGGATGATTAGCCAGTTCAGGCATGCTTTTCTTCATCCATTATGAAGCTCGGAGCAGAGTCACCACTCCCGCTCTCTCGATCTAGAAGAAGCTCCTTGTAGGCATCGATCTACCCATCGAAGCCCAAGTGAGCTTACCACCAGTGCCATGTTGGATCATCAAGCTTGAGGAGGGATCTCGCAACCATTGTTCCACCAATGAAGCCATGGGAGACATAAGGAGCACCTACAGACTCCTTATTCTTCTTTGTCATAGGGTTTGATTGTGGTAGGTTCATGTTCAGCCGACCTGAGGAGACTTTTGCGAGGAAGGCCAACCTTGATCAGAAGCTTTGAGAAGTGGATCAGTACCTTAAGATCTTGCACCAACATCAACCAGTCTTGAGGAAGGAGGCAAAGTATTCATGCGACCTTTCTTCTCAACAAGGATCTTGGAAGAGCTTATTCCTTCTCATTTCAAGATGTCATAGCTCAAGACCTACAACAGCACCATCAATCCCCATGACCGCTTGGAGAGCTATAAGGCCCTAATGATGCTCTAGGGAGCCAAGGATTCGATTATGTGCAAGGCCTTCCATCCACTCTTCAAAAGATTGCTCAGATGTGGTTTTCTAGGGTATAGCAGAGCTCCTTCCACTCCTTTGGGGGACTCGACTAACTCTTCGTTGCTCGCTTCAAGAGTAGTGGGAGGCGGAGGAGGAGATCCAATGCCCTCTTCACCATCAAATGGATGATGAGTCCCTCCAAGACTATATCAGCTACTTCAGTATGGCAATACTAGAGTTTTGCGATCTAAACCACTCGGCCATAATGTCAGTCCTCAAAAAGGGGCTGATGGACTGCAACTTCTTCTCTTTGGAGAAGAAGTTTCTCCATGACTACACTGAGCTCCTCGTCCACACCAACAAATACATCAACACCAAGGAGGCATAACAGAGGACTAAAAGGAGAAGGTCGAGAATGAAAATAATAATAAAAAGGCTTGAGATGATCTGAATATGTCTTGAAAGAAATGGGAGAGATTCTTGCCAATCTTGAAGTCCTCCAATGTTTGAGAGGTTCAAACCACTCAATGGCCCCTGAGGAAAGATACTAATAGAAATCAAGAACTTAAACTCCATCAGATGGTCGGGAAAGATGAAGGCGCATACTTGTAAGGACCCGAAGAAGTATTATCAATTCCATTAGGACTATGCGCATGACATTATGGACCACTTCCAAGTGAAGAAGGAAATAAAAGCCTTCATCAAGTGAGGCTTCCTTGGAACCTACATCCACCGCTAGCAGGACAAGGAGGCACCAGACAGAAGCAACCAACTTCCAAGCTCTTACTTGATAATCGACCTACTATTAAGGTCATCAATATCATAGCGGACGAATATATAGCTGATGACTCCAGCTTATTCGTGAGAAAGATCTTTGCCTATGTAGCCCAAGTCTGGAGTCAAACATTAAAGAGATAGAGGTCGGACAAGATGATTTCCTTCTTGGATGCAGATGCTGAAGGCATGCAGACCCTCCATGATGATGTCATTGTAGTTTTCTTAATTATAGTCAACTATGATATAAATTGTATTTTAGTTGATGATGGAAGCTTGGTAGACGTGTTATTTTATGATGCATTTTGCAAAATGAATCGATCAAAAGATCGGCTTTATAAAACTAACTCTTTTTTGGTCGAATACTTTGAAGACCTCATCTTTATGGAAGGTGTCATTTCTTTGCTTGTTACTGCAAGACAAGCACTGAGGTAGGCCATAGTCATGCTTGACCTTTTTGTGGTCAAAGTTTCTTTGGCTTATAATGCTATCCTGGGAAGGCTTGACTTGAATGCTTTGTGTACCATCATTTTCATTTAACACCTACTAGTGAGGTTCTCCACAGTTCACGATGTAGGTGAAGTCCATGGTCACCAAGTGCTCATCTAGTAACGCAATGTCGCCATCTCAAAGGTAGAAGGTTGGTGGAGATGCTGTCTACCAAAAGTTTTATTGTTCGAGATGAGCAAAGGTAGCAGAATGGAGAACTAGTCGAGTGGCTCATCTCAATCTCCCTACATAATTTAGACTCAACTAGAATGGTATAGATTAGAGCCAGTAGGATGAATCATTCGAGCCTAGGTCCTGACTTTCTTCACACCTATACTTTGATGTCTTCTCCTGATCAGCTTCGAACATGCTATGCATCCGCCTGGAGGTTATAGTCGACCAACATCACATGGATCCCTTGCACCAACTTGTCTAGTAAAAGAAGTAGAGTTTTGCCTGGGAGCGACAACAAGCTATCAATGAGTAGATGGATAAACTCCTTGCAGAGGACTTCACCTGTGAGGTGAACTACCCCCATTGGTTGGCCAATGTTGTCTTCATCAAAAAGGCAAATAGGAAATGATAGATATGCACCATTTCATTAATGTTAACAAAGTCTGCCCCAAAGATTTTTTTTGCCCAAGATAGACCAGCTCGTCAATACCATCTCAAGGCACCAAACATCTTAGCTTCATTGATGCATTGTTGGGCTGCAATTAGATCAAAATATTGTCGAAGGACAAGGAGCATACATCCTTCATCACTGACGAGAAGTTGTATTGCTACAAGGTTGTGCCCTTCAGGTTGAAAAATGGGGAGCTACATACCAGTGCCTTATCAATAAGATCTTTAAGGACTAGATTAGTTGTAACATAGAGATCTACGTCGATGACATGCTAGTGAAAAGCCATTTGACTAATCGACATGAATCTATCCTTGAGGAGACTTTCCATACTTTGAGAAAGTACCCCATGAAACTCAATCCAAGTAAGTACACTTTCAGAGTCACCTTGGGAAAGTTTTTTAGCCTCATGGTGACACAATATGAGATCGAAGCTGATCTAGAAAAGACTCAAGCTGTCCTAGAGATATCCCACCAATAAGTGGGAAAGAAGTGTAAGTTTTGTAGGATAGATCATTGCTTCGAGCAGGTTTGTGGCTAGATCAATAAAAAAGTGCCTACCCTTCTTCCAAGTGCTGTAATAGATCAAAGACTTCCAATAGATGGAGAAGTGCCTGCTCACCTTCAAACAACTTCAAAAGTACCTCAGCTCATCAATGCTCTTGACCAAAACCTGCCCAGGGGAGATTCTATATCTCTACTCACTATTTCCTAATGGCAATAAGTTTGGTGTTGGTCCAAAAAAGATGTAGTACAAATCTTGAGCTACCACACCAGTCAAGTTTTAAGAGATGATGAGACAAGGTGTCCCAAGATTGAGAAGACACCTATAACCTGATCATCTCTGTCACAAGACTTCGATCATACTTCTAGGTTCATCCCATCATAGTGCTAATTGACCAATCTCAGAGGTAGGTCCACAAAAGCTCAACACTTTAAGAAAGTTGGCCAAATGGATAGTGGAGCTCGAGGAGTTCGACATCCACTCTTAGCCCTGACCTTCCATTAAAGCCTAAGAATTGGTTGAGTTCCTAATGGAGTGTTCAATCCCTAGGGAAGTAGAGGTCAACTCACAGCCAGCAAAGCCAGAGCCAGCAGACTTATGGATGCCCCACATCGATGGTCATCCAACACCAAGAAGAGTGGAGCTAGGTGTTAGAAAATCTGGTAGCATGCAATATTAAAAATTAAAACATAAATGTAGTGGAAGGAAGAAAAATTAAAACTATTTTAATTCAAGCAGGCATACATAGAATAGATCATATCTCAAAACACCAAGATCCTCATAGATTTAAGATTAATATTAAATAAAAGAGAGGAAGATCTGATCTTCATCTTGCATGGATAGATCTTCACCATGATCTGATAATATGTAGATGTCATGAAAATTTTTTGAAGCTGCACATGCGTCCGGCCTCTATAGGTATCTACGTAAGGTAGATCTGATCAGAAGATGCTGATCTCATCAGGATGATAGTTTCTTTTCAGAGATCGTTCCTTGGATGTTGAATTTATTCTCTGATCTTTTCTCTTCTCAAGAGAATATCAGAGAAAATAGAGGAGGAAGATAAGAGAAAGGATATAGGCATCAAATGCTTGGACATGGGCTTATAGAAGGATGAAGGCTAGGGGATGTCAACTCTTGGACATAGCATGGAAGAAAGAAGAAAAAGACTTAGAATGTCCAACTTTTGGACATCTCATGTAAGAAAGAAGAAATGAGGCATCCTCATCTCTTCTCTTCTTATTTTAGCATCAACCAACCTCACGCCACTCCCTTCATGTCATTCACCCCTTCTTTTTCATGATAAGGTGCTAATTTAATCTCCAAGCTCTTTTAAACTCAAAGCCCTAGGGTTCGGATAAGAGTCTTGGGGTGTTGGGAGTCCACAAGATGGAGTCCACCCTAGCCTCTTCTTAGTGCCACCTTATCTCCATGCAAAAACCTTTTTAGTGTGAATTCTTGGACGTGATGTCTTGGGCATGGATCCTGAAGGAAAGAGTCCTTCTGTAAGTAAATCATCTTTTATAGATAGAGTCCAATGTGATTTGGAGTTCTTAATAAGTCAACTACTTATTGAGTCTAAATCTTTTAGATTTATGAAATTCAATCTAAGTCAAACTCAAATCATGTCTAATCAAAATAAATCTCAATTTAATTTGATTGGGACTCAACTGTAATTATTTGATCAAATCAAATAATATAGCAATAATTACAAATAAATCCTCTTTTAACTCACTAACTATTAGTGAGTCCTCTAATGTAACTTTTACAAATCAATCCGATCATCAATCATATTGACAATAGAATCCTTCTACGATTCAAAATCATAATTCAACTATTCAATCAATCAGGATCTCTTACATGTGTGATCCTATAGATTCTATTATGTCTGATAGTAAGATACACTATGATCTTCATCATAAATATCATTAAAAAAAATTTTAAATAGATTGAATAATTTAACTCATCAAATAAAAATTATTGATCATCAAAATAATTCTCATTGATCTCACAATCTATCAATAATGCCTAACAGTATATAGTGGTAACCCAATAGAATGGAAGGAATGAACTTCTTAGTTATAGTTACCATATGATACAATTCTTCTATCATAAGTTTTGACATGATAGAGATTAAGAAAAACTCATCAAATCTCATCATCTGTCATATATAGATTTATTCATCTCGAGTTCATCTTGTGAAATCTTATGAATTTTTTTTTATTATTCATCTTGCCATGATCATGATCTTCAGAACTCAGTCTCATAAATCATATAGAACTACTTCTTATCTACCAAAATAGATAGATCTCATCTAGATGCACATCCTACTGCTATAATGAACCTACTACAATCTATCTGCATAGTAAGGATCCGAATGGCTAGGAATCAAGTATATATATAGTCAAACTACAGTAACTTTGTTATGAATAGCTGAGGTACCGTAGGTCAAAGAACTAGTTACACTACTATAGTATCGAGAAAGTCACTTACGAATGAATAGACATCTAAGTTACTTTTCGTATTGGTCTCACTTGGTATCCTTGTTCTTTATCAATCATTTATACTCTCGCTCTAGTCACCCACACTGTAGACTTGAGACTCGTCTATCTGAAGAGAAATGATCTATGCACCAATCTTATGGGATCAATCATCATCTCCATGATGATCCATCCATCAAGAGCAATTTAAAAATTAATCATTAATGACACATACCTCAAATTTTCAACTTTTGAGAATATGTGTCATCATCTTATTAAGTCTCTAGAAGATTCATATATACATATACAATATGAATAAAAATAAATTATCTAATATGATTAATAAATAAAAAGATAAAATATAAAATTATGTTCTAGAAAGAATAAATGTGTCAGTCCGATTGACTTCTAGGATATACATCTAATAATCTCTCACTTATGCTAAAGTCAATCTATCATATACCTAAGCCCCATCTTCTTAAGATATGCTTTGATCCTCTGTTGGCTAGGTGGTTTACTCAATAGATCTACCATGTTATCCATGGAGTCTACTCTTCACACCTATAAGTATTTTTTCTTAAAATAGTCACGTAATAATATAAAACCATTGCTCTTCGTGCTAGGACTTTGGTGAAACCTGGACTCCTTAGCTAGAGCTATGGTGCCATTGTTATTGTAGTATAGTATTGTACCATCTAGTGACATTACACCCAATCTTGTAGCAAACTTTTTAACTAAAAGATTGATTTAGCAGTCTTAAAAGCGGTGATATATTCTGCTTCCATGGTGAAAATGGTCGATTATTTGGAACCCTTCTAATTATCGAACCACCAATGAATAAAAACACACTCTCTTATGTCAATTTTCTATCATCAACATCAGATATAGTCTGATTTAGTGTATCCTTCTACCCTCAACTCTTTTCCTACTCTAAATTCAAGAATATATCCTAAGTTCTTTTATGTACTTAAGAATGTTCTTCACAGCTGTCTAGTGCTCTTAGCTTGGATTCGATCGATATTTGCTCATGAAGCTCACAGTAAAAGCTCTGTCAGATCGTGTATACATTATGACATACACGAGGCTCTCAACAGTTGAAGATAAGAGATCGAGCTCATGTGTTGAATCTTCTCAGATATGTTAGAACACATCTTCTTGGAGAAATCAATCCCATACCTAAGGGGTAGAAACCCAGCATTGTATTAGATCTATCTTATAGACATTTGTTCACAGAACATAGAATACTTTCTCAAGGTCTTTTATGAAGAATTCTTTAGATAACCACATTTCAACAGAAGTCAGCATGAGACCATCATTCTCAATCAAGAGGATGTCATCCACATACAATATAAAAAATATGACAATGCTCTAACTGATCTTTTTATAAATACACGATTCTTCTTCATTCTTGATGAAATCAAATAATTTGATTACATTATTGAAATGAGTGTTCTAACTCTAAGATGCTTATTTAATCAATTTATGGATCTTTATAGCTTGCAGTCCTTATGATCTCCATCACTGAAACTGAAATTCAAAGGCTGCTCCATATATATAGATATCTTTCATAAGATATTTATTTAGAAAAATAATTTTTACATCCATTCTTTTATAGATCCATTTACAATCAATAGGTACTATACCTGCTGGTGGATCCATCAATGTCCAGACTTGGTTGGAATGCATTGAGTCAATTTTTGATTTTATTGTATTCAATCACTTTTTAAAGTCGATGCCTGACATCATCTTATTATAGATTTTTGAGATCATCTCTATATTTTTTATCTCCTATGAGAAATATTTTTTCTATTCTCTCTATCAGAATACCTATGTATCTTTTAGGAGGATGGAAGATTCTACTAGATCTATGAGATGAAAGAGGTACTATATACACTGGCTCAATATGAATAGATTCTATAGATTTTATGACTCATTGCTCTTCAGCAACTTTTTCTTTGAGCTCCATTTTCTTCCCACTACTTCTATTTTGGATAAACTATTTTTTTAAAAATATAGCATGTCGGTTTATAATCACGTTGTGATCTTTTGAAAAGTAAAAATAGTATCCCAAAAACTCTTTAGGATACCTAATATGAAAATAAGCTCTCATAGACCTAACCTCTAACTTATCTGCCGTTGTTGCTTGATATAGACTGGATATTCTTAAATCTTAAGATGATTAAGACTCATTATTTACCATGCCACATCTTATACGATGTAGTAGAAATAGATTCAGAGAAAAATCTTTCAATATATGAATTACAGAGAGTAAAGCATGTCTCCAAACAAATAAAAGAATATTATTAAAGCTCATCATGGATCGAATTATATCTAATAAAATCCTTTTCTTCCTCTCTGATACCCCTTTGCTTTGAGGTGTACTAGGAGGACTCCATTGTGAGACTATGCCATTTTTTTTGAGATAGTGTAGAAACTCCAGTAAGATATACACCTCCTCGATTTAATTGAAAAATCTTAAGAAGTTTCTAATTTACTTTTCTACTTTATATCTAAATTTTTTAAATTTTTCAAAAGCTTCAGATTTGTATCTTACACATATATCCATACCGTTAATCGATAAGGGTAATGAAGTAAAGATAACCATGGCAAGTATCTTTGTGATCTTCTCTCCATGTCCTATAAAGGATAGTTTGGCCATCTTTACTTGAAGATGGGATTCACAAGCTAGATAAGACATATGAGCCAAAAAGGTCATCTTTCTCCAATCTATTTATCCTATCCTCTCCAACATGACTAAGCCTGAGATACTATATATACTTTAGATTCATCTCAATTCTAGATCTCTTAAATCCTATGGAACTCACTATGTACTCAGGTGCATTCACACATACATCTATACATAAGTGATAGAGACTGTCATTCATAAAACCACTTGCAATTAATTTATTTCTAAAATAAATCATACAGTAGTCTCATCTTGTGTTAATGATAAAATAAAAATTAAATTCCTGCTAGCAGCAGGTACATAATAACAGTCTCTAACTATCAAACTAAATTTGACGGTAATCATAGAGGATAGATGTGTATGGCCATAGTAGCAACTCTTGGCTCATTGCCAAACCAAAGGATCACTTCACCTTTCCTCGATCCTCTACTTTCTTTTAGACCCTATATTGAAGTACACAATTAAGCACTCAAATCAGAGTCTATAATCTAACTAAAAGTAGAAGAAATCGTAAGGTTAGTTTCAATAATGAGCAGATCTGACATATCTTCTGAAGGCATGTCTTCTTTTCTTTTTTTTCAGACTCTCCAGGTATATAGGATAGTTCCTTTTAATAGCCATCAACATTGTAGTGGAAACTCTTTCCTTTGTCAGCAATCTTCTCAGGAACTTTCTTCTTTGGCTTGCTCTCTGACTTTTATTTCTTCACGGACTTCTTCTTCTTTTAAGTAGATTTTTTCTTGGAAGTAGAAGCCCGCTCTACAAGGAGAACTATGCCCCTTAAACTCTTTAAGATCCCTTCAATAGTTACAATATGTTCAACAATTCTACCAAGGTGAAATCAATCTTATTCATATGATAGTTTGCTATAACTACCCATATGAACTAGTAAGAACTTACAGGATCAAATCCATTTACAATTCCTTGTGCATGGTCATACCGAGCTTCTCAAGATCATCCAAATCCTTAATCATTGTCAAACAATGATCATGAATAGATTGTCCTTTAGTCAATCATCAGATGGTTTGGTAATATAAGGATATCTGATCGAGTACATAACTAAGCTTAACATCTTAAAACTTAAAATTATTTTAGGTTCCTAAGTCAATCTTTATAATTTATTTAGTTAGACAATTGATTTCAAGATGTGAGCTAGAGGGTTAGAAGCTGATATTTTATTCTTACAGAGAATAAAAATTCTAGTTAGATATTCATACTTAATTTTAAAATTTATTTTAAAATTTTTTAAAATAAATATGCCTCCCACTATTTTCTTAAATCTCTTACACTCCTTAGGTAGAGAAACAAAAATTCTATGCGACTAGAATTTCAAGTGGATATTGCGGTCCCATCGATTTATGCACACTTTACCCGATAGTTATTGGTGATATGCAAATCAATGAGTGGAAAACTCTTGTCTAATTCTTCTCAAGCATGTTGCAACGGTAACCGGTCTCTAAATTATATAAGTCTCACCTAATAGTTATTGGCCCATTCTTTAGTTAAGTTAGATCCACTATTCAACATGGATGCAAAGCCATCGTTGAGTCCCTCATCTAATAGTTATTGGATCCAACCCATCTTTATCTCGCAGCATCTTATGCTAATAGAGTGGTTACATCTTTTCGATGCAACTGAACTACTATAATCAGTCAAAAATAATCAACACCAATAGAACGTCTGCACATCTACAATGGTGAAAGACTGTCCGACTTAATATATATGAGGAGATTTAATTTAAATCTCATTTAATTTAATTATCTACATCTCATGTAAATAATAATCACAAATATTAATTTTCTACATCTTATGCAAATAACTAATCACTAATATTTATTATCTACATCTCATACAGATAACTAATCAGCTAAAATATTTAACTGGTGATGATCATAGATTTATGATTCAGCTAGAGCCATTGAGCTAGAATCGATCTTAAGGTCATTATTACAAGCACATGCACATCAATAGATCTGATCATTTCAACACTTTGATTTGATCCCGAGCACCCTTGATCTGATCACGATCAACTCCTTGATCTGACATTGATCAACCATCCATCTCGATCCATGTGCATCATGTGTGATAGGCTTGCAATTCGATGAACCATTGACTGCAAACATATCATAGAAACAATCCAGAAGATCAAATAACAACAATTAATACAACCCTTTTTATAAGACTCACAGGCCTCCAAATTTTATGAATCAAATGGTAAGCACAGGCACCCAATATATATATATTAGATCTAATCTAATGGACATGCAAGGCTCCAAGTACATCAATTTATTGGTGCTTGCAGACACCATGATCACATCACAGACATTATAGATCTAAAAGGGTCCTTCCATGATCATCACCTCATGTATCTCATGCATGAAATATAAAATTCAGATCTGAATTTAATTGATCCGATTGCTGTAAAATGATCTATTCATCATCAATTTATGATTCTGATTGCTCATGATCAATCATCACAGTAATAGAACCATGAAAATCAACAAGCTTAGATAAAAAATTTTGAGTCTAACATACTAATCTTAATCATATAAGGGTGACTCTGATATCACTGTTAGAAAATCCGATAGCATGTAATATTAAAAATTAAAATATAAATCAGTGGAAGGAAGAAAAATTAAAACTATTTTAATTCAAATATGCATGCATACAATAGATCGTATCTCAAAACACCGAGATCCTTCATAGATTTGAGATTAAGATTAAATAAAAGAAAAGAAGATTGATCTTCACCTTGTATGAGTAGATTTTATCACGATCTGATGATCCATGGATGTCTTAAAGTTCTTTTAAAGTCGCACATGTGTCCGACCTCTATAGATATCTACATGAGATTATCTGATAAGGAGAAACTAATCTCCCTAAGGTGCTAGCTTTCTTGTAGAGATCACTTCATAGATGTTGAATTTATTCTCTGATCTTTTCTTTTCTCAAGAGAACATCAGAGAAAATAAAGAAGGAAGATAGGAGAGAGGAGATGGGCATCCAAACTTGGACGTGGGCTTGTGGAAGGATGAAGGCTAGAGGATGTCCAACTCTTAGACATAGCATGAAGAAAGAAGAAAAGGACTTGAGAATGTCCAACATTTGGACATCTCATGTAAGAAAGAAGAGATGATGCTCCTTCTCTCTTCTCTTCTTATTTTAGCATTGACCAACCTCACACCCACTCCCTTCACGTTGTTCACCCCTTCTTTTTCATGATAAGGCACCAATTTAATCTCCAAACTCTTTTAAACTCAACACCCTAAGGTTTGGATAAGAGTCTTGGGATGTTGGGAATTCACAAGATGGAGTCCGCCCTAACGTCTTCTTAGTGCCACCTTATCTCCATGAAAAATCCTTTTAGCATGAATTCTTAGGTATGATGTCTTGGACATGGATCCTCAAGGGAAGAGTCTTTTTGTAAGTAAATCATCTATTAGATAGAGTCCAATGTGATTTGAAATTCTTAATAAATCAACTACTTATTGAATCTAAATTTTTAACTTATGAAATCCAATCTGAGTCAAATCAAATCATATCTAATCAAATTAAATCCAATTTAATTTGACTAGGACTCAACTTTAATTATTTGATCAAATCAAATAATATAGCAATAATTACAAATAAATCCTCATATGTCAAAAGAATGCTGAATTATTTTAATAATCATGAATATGCATTGACAAAACAAGATTTCTTGTTTACCTTCATGTCTTATAATTCAGTTGCAGTGCAAAAATAAATTGTGAGCTCCCACATTAGGTGAAGTTTTGAAAACTTGGCTTCTAGGGGGGAATTCCTTTGTTCTAGCCATCTAAAACTTAATTATTTTGCATTTGCTCACCTGATTTGACTGCATCAGTCATCTTCATCGTGCTTAAGATAGGCTTCATGGATAAGAAAATGTATGCTGCATTAAGTTTGCAATGCAATATCTTTCCAGAGCTACTCTTAAAATATCAAAACCATTTGCAGACAGAAAAACTGTACTGCATCAGGGTCAAATTTGAAATGGATCATTTACAAATATGGCAGCGAAAAAGTTGCAGCTTTGTTCTGTTTGAAATAGTTAAGTGCCACGATTGTAGTGCTGGGCATAAAAGCAACTAAAGGATTGCATTACTCAGAGTAGCATTAGAATCCTCTTAAACATGGTATTATGTGGTAAGCACAAATTAATATTCAGATCTGGTGGAGCTTATGGCTACGAGAAGGCAAAAATATCTACTTCCTCGAACGGTTCTCATTTAAGATATTTATTAGCTCAAACTGAAAAAATTAGTCTTGCTGGGAATTAATTAGCGAAACTTTACAAAGGGGCTCTAATGTTTCAGAATTTGACTGAAGGCTTATGGAGAATCACATTTTTGCCCAAAATTTTTTAAAAGCCTAATTCTAAAAGTGCAAGTTGTGATGTATAAAAGGACTGTGCACAGCATGAGAGAATTTAAAGATTCTGAACTGAGGAATTTAAGGGCTTACAACAGATTAAAAATTTAAGATAAAAGGATAAGGTACAAGCCCCCATCATCAAGATATACAAGAATAACATGACTGACATGCAGCACCAAATATCAAATTAGCTAAATAGTTGCTCCTAGAGTTGAAAAGCCTGGAAACTTGAGTTTCTATTGGGGTGCTAGAAGTGGAGGAAATGAAAATCTGAAAATAGGCAATAGGCATCCTCAGATTTTTATAGGTGATTATACCTTACTTGCCTGGATAAAATCTCCAACTTCTCACTTATCAAGAAAACAAACAGACTTCTACGGATGTCAGCATGTTGAAAAATAAGCCCTAGAATATTTTAAAAAGCAAGGAATAGAGGAATTTTGTGACCAATAAGCACATCAATCAAAATAATACAATAATATCATAAGATATACTTGAAGAGAAGGAAAGCAAATTTGTTCATGAGCCGTATGAGCCGTTCTGCAAAGGCAACGACATAGAAATATAGAAAAATTTACTAGATGGAAACATCAATGATCAAAAGACCCTACCATGCTAGGATAGTGAACAAAATCTTGTAAGTAAAAGTTTGTGTTGCAGCCAATCCCCTCGTCGTCTGATCGTCGGGGTCGCACACCTGCAAGAAAAGTTCTCATTGACCGGAGATGCCTCCAGCGGGGATCCCCCTCCGATGGTCAAGTCAGAGAGGAGACTAGGCAACAGTGAAAAATCAGGAGCTCAGCAGGGAGAGAGAGAGAGAGAGCTCAAGAGCCTAGAGGCGCTTCAGAGAGCTTGAGAAAGCTTGCTCAAACTTACCAAAACTGTTGCCTTACCCCATTATATAGTAGAATGCGGTATGGTCCCGCCATTAATAGTGCAGACAATTGGAGAGTTGTCAAATCGTCAGAAGCTGTCAAATTGCCGTTGGTTGTCAAGTCACTGGGATTAATCTATGTCCTTGACAGGACAATGCCCTAGGACGGCCATACCGCATGTCCTTGACAGGACAACTGCCATAGCGGTTGTATGACGTTTGGGCGGCTGGCTGACTATATGTCGGTATTCGGTTGTCGAGACGTCGGGTGATGACTCGAGAACACCGTCGGCTGATCTGATGCCTTGTGGAAGTCGGACGTCGGCTGCCACCCCCGACAGTGAGTCGGTGATACGGGTTGGCTGCTCGACCGGTCGGAAACAGTATGGGTCTGTTCGGCCGGCATACCTTCGTCGGATATTGTCGGCAGCCATTGTCGGTAGTCATTGTCGGAGTCATCCATTGGTCCGGTCGGTAGAGTCGGACGTCGGTCGGACCGATCCGAGGGAAAGTCGGTGTACAGGGGTCAGTCGTTTATTCCAACAGTTTGGATGGGAATAGTGAACAAAATCTTGTAAGTAAAAGTTTGGATGGGAATAATGAAAAAAATCCAAGATTAATACTCCAAACATCAACCCTAACCAAAAAATCATAGGAAAAACTTTATTTTCTCTTTGTTCCAAGAGAAAATACATCAAAAACTGTACCCAAAAAAAAAAAGAAAAGATTGATGTCGAAGACAAATACCAACCAATGGGGATGAGTGTTGAAAAGATGGTGCCTTAGTGATAATGGGATTCAGATCGTCGTGGTGAGCGAGAAGAAAATCGAGCCATGGTGACCTTCGAGCAGTGCAAGCTTCAGAGAGATTTGGAGAACGAAGGGATTCAAAGAGATTAGGGGAATACGAAAGAAAAGAGCTTGAATTGGCAGCGCAGCTAACTTGGTGCTAGCTCATTTCAGGGCTTTTGATGGCAATACACAAAAATAGCTATTTTAAGTATATTTTTTATGACCATTTATTAATAGTCATAATCAATACCTTGATGCTTAATCTTTTATGGTAATTAAAAAATTATCGTTATAAAATTGCCATTAAAAGATATTTTTGTTATAGTATCACTAACTGTTAGTGAGTCCTCTCATGTAATCTTTATAAATCAGTTCAATCATCAATCATATTGATAATCGAATCCTTCTGTAATTTAAAATTGTAATTCAACTATCTGATCAGTTACAACCTCTTATGTATATGATCTCATAAGTTCTATTCTCTCTAATAGTGAGATATACTGTAATCTCCATCACAAATATCATTGAAATTTTTTCAATAGATCGAAATAATTTCAACTCATCAAATGAGAATTATTGATCATCAAAATAATTTTTGTTGGTCTCATAATCCACTAGTGATGCCTAACAGCATGTAGTAGTAATCTAACAGAATAAAAGGAACAAACCTCTTAGGTGTAGTTACCATATGATACAATTTTTTATCATGAGTTCCAACAAAATGGAGGTTATGATAAACTCATCAAATTTTATCATTTATCATATGTAAGATTTATTCAACTCAAGTTCATTTTATGAAATTTTATAGAATTTTTTTTCATTATTCATCCTACCATGGCTATGATCTTCAGAACTCAGTCTCATAAATTATATAGGACTACTGCTTATCTATTAAGATTGATGTATTCCATCTAGGTATACATTCTACTCCTACAACGAATCTACTATAGCTAATTTGTATCGTAAAGATTAAATGACTAGAGACCAGATGTATGTACAGTCAAATTACAGCAATCCCATTGTGAATAGTCGAGGCACCATAAGTCAAGGAACTTGTCATACCATTACAGCATCGAAAATGTCACTAACGAGTAATAGATATCCAAGTAACTTTTTATATTGGTCATGCTCAATACTTTTTTTTCTAACAACTACCTATACTCTCGCTCTAGTATCCCTATATTGTAGACTCGAGACTTATCTATCTGAAAGAAAATGATCCGTGCACCAATATTATCAGATCAATCACTGTCTCTATGACGATCCATCGATCGAGAGTAATTCAGAAATTAATCACCAATGACATATACCTCAAATTCTCAACTCCTAAGAATATGTGTTATCATCTTACAATTAATTCTCTGAATGATTCATGAACACATACACAATATGAATGAAAATAAACTTTCTAAGATTATTAATAAATAATAAGGTAAAGTATAAAACTTTATCATAGAAAGAATAAATATATCTATCCAATTAGCTTTCAGTCAATCTCTTCAATAATTGTTGGCATCAGTTTGTTGACAATTCTAACAATAATAACCATCATTTTAATTAGACAAATATCAAATCTATTGATAACAAAAGCGAGGAAGGGAAGACTGCAGCAAAGGATACTGTTGTGGTGTAGAAGAAAGAGCATTATTAGTCTCACATTGATTGGAGTCAAGAAATCTAGCTTATATAGGAATGGACCATCCTTTCCACGTGAGGTGCCTTTTAGGAGGCAAAACCATGAAGCTCTAAATGATCAAGGTCCACTGAAGCCTAAAGATGGTCATAAGCCAAAACGGATAATACCTCACACGTCGAGCCATGAGCATTTGACTGTGATATTGATGCTAGAAGGAGGGCATCACTCTCCATGGACTATAGTCTGTGGGAGTACACAGATTCCTCCATGACTAGGGGGCTATATTGTGGTGTAGAAGAAAGGACATTATTAGTCCCACATTGATTAAAGTCAAGAGAGAATCTAGTTTATATAGGAAGAGACCATCCTTTCCATATGAGGTATCTTTTAGAAGATAAAACCGTGAGGCTCTAAATGACTAAGACTACTGAAGCCTAAAGATGGTCATGAGCCAAAACGGATAATACCTCACATGCCGAATTATGAATCCTTGACTGCAACAAATATGTATGAGCATTCCAAGCCACAAGCAAGTTGGTGCCACAATTGCATATGGATGCCTATCGCAAATGCAATAATCATACCCAAGAATGTAAGCGAGACTAGTATTTCCCCAAATGTTATATAAAGCGATCGACCAATTCCTGGTTTTATAGCTGTTGTTAAGTAGATATATGTTGCCAAAAGAGAGCAACACATAGAAATGGTGTCAAAGATCATGAAGATCTTAACCGCTGGTTTTCTAGAGAAGACTGCGAGGTCTTCTTCTGGGCCGTCCTCATTTAGATACCCATCAGGTATCATGAAAGCAGCAACAGAGGTCACAACTGCCATGAGTACTGCCACAAACGAAAGATAAATGTGAGAATATGTGCCCAACACTTTTTGCAAAAGCTGAAATTCCATGCGCCAAATATTCTTCTTCACGAAATTTTGTTTGCATGCATCATCTTCAGCGCAAGCATCGCTTAAAACCGAATGGCTTTCATACTGATTATTGGTAGAAAACATTAGTCAAAGTTCACCAGAGTATGGTACATAAAAGAGGGGAAAGCACAAGCTTGAGGGAAATATAAACATGTCACGCCCCGAACCCAACACCGGGTCGGATACGTGATGGCGCACACTCCTTAGAGCAAGCCCTAAAGAATATGCAAGGCTAAAATAAATCATTACAATCTTAACATCCATAACAATTAATTTCAACAATAATTCATAAAATCTTACATAATTATAATTTAAATTTCTTCAATTTTCTGATCAGATACTATGACACTCTATTTATCCTTCTGCTCACCCGTAAATCCAGGCCACAGCCAATCATAAGCATCCTATAACTCTGAGAAGAAAAAGAAAGATGAAGGAGTGTGAGCTTTACAGCCCAGTAAGAATTCCCATATCACACTGATATAGTAATATAGTCTGAAAATAAGGATAAGCAGTAAGATATAAAATCTCATGTTCAATGTCCAGAATAATGCAAACATTCATAAATTTTCTGTCTTGTTAAAATAGATGCATCATCATATGTTAACAGGTAAAACACTTTTGTTCAACAATTATTTCATGTCTTATCTTTCATTTCTCCTTTCATAATCACATGATTTTTAACCTTTTCTTTCTGGTTCTGGACTATCCAATTCTATACCTCAGTCATCATCCGGATCGAATCCACTTAAAAAGTCTTTCAAGACTGTCCCAGGATAAGCTCCTGGCCGGCTGTCCCACGTACCAAAGCCCGTGAGAGGCTGCCCAGGCATAAGCTCCTGGCGGGCTGTCCCAGGCGTGAGCTCCTGGCCGGCTGATCCACCTGTAAGCCAGTGGGGGCTGTCCCAGGCATAAGCTCCTGGCGGGCTGTTCCATATGACAAGGCTAGTCCATACCATATATCTCTTTCTTTTCATTTAATCATTATGTGTTGATTTCATCAAATCAATTCTGTCTTGCATTAGGATCAATTCAGATATATCATATCCATATAATCATGCCATCAATCTCTGATACATATATATTGACATAACATACTCATGCTCAAAATCAAATAACAGTATCTCAGATATAATAAATTCATCGATCTCAAATCCGACAATGCAAAACCAATGATGCAAGACCAACAGTAAAATAGTATATATATACAATAGTGATCATGTACAGGGATTCTTACCTTTATCGGTGACTGATCCAAATACAGAAATCAATGTTCTTCTTTGATTTATGAATTTTTTTAACAAAATATTCCACTCGATATCATTTGCAGATGATCATCTCTTCGTAACCCTGATCAATATAAAAATCACATATGGAGAAAATTACCGATAATCGACCTGATAACACAAATCTAGGATCTCTCTTAGGATTAACCAAAATTAGGATTTACCTAAGTATCTGGATCCTCCACTGATCCATAAGACTTCTAGAGAGAGAAAATTCATGAAGAGAGAGAAAAATCTAGAGAGAGAAAGTAGAGAGAGAAAGTGAAGAGAGAAATCTTCGTATCCTTCCGATGAGGCACTCATGATCGAGATCATCAGAGGTCCTATCAGGGTGACTCAATATGAATCAAGTGTTACAATTTTGAATAGAATCGGACTGGGATCAGATCTACCGCATGAATTTCGGAGCAATCTCAAATCATCTTATTTTCATCTTCAAGTTTATTCTAGGGTTCATGATGCAATCAGAGAGGAAGAAAAGATCCTAGAGAGACAAAATCCGTAAAGAGAGAGAAAAGTCTAGAGAGAGAATCTAGAGAGAGAAGGTAGAGAGAGGAGAGAGAAAAGAGAGAGAAAGAAGAGAGAAAGGAGAGAGAGGAAAAATTCTCTCCTTCTTCTTCTTTTTATTTTATTTTATTTTATTTTTTTATTTTTATTTTTCTCTTTCTCTTTTTCTCTTTTTTTTTCTTTTCTTTTTCTTTTTCTTTTTCTTTTTTCTTTTCTTTTTCTTTTTCCTTTTTCTTTTCTTTTTCTTTTCTTCTTCTTCTTCCTTTCTTCTTTTCTTCCCGCAGCCTCCCTTGGCTAAAACAGGGGAAGACCGATGAAGTCTCCCTTGGTGGCTCGGGCTTCGGCGAGAGGGTGACTTGGCCGGAGGTCCAACAACGGCGGCTGACCATGCAAGCTAGCCGGCGACTAGGTTTGGCTGGCGAGCTTTCTCCCCTTTTTTTTTCGAAAAATAGGGGATCCATCCCCTTTCTTCTTGATTTCCGATCATTGACCGATTGCCGGCGGTCGAGAACTCTCGAGGAAGAGAGATAGAGGGATGGCGGTGCTGTCCTAGGGATAAGATGCCGCAAACGGCGGTGCCGGCGGTCGGAAAAAGGAGGAAAGAGCTCGATCGAACAGGGAAAAACAGGGTCTTACCTTTTTCATGAGTTTTTCCGACGATCCCGATGGCCGGCAAGGGTGTGCGAGCCACAGAAAGAAGGGGAAGGAAGAGGGGTTTTATAGGGTGTAGGGGAGGTCGAATCCGCCTCGGATTCAACCTCTCCACCGGTGATTTGGGTGGAAGAAGACTCCCAGCGGGAGTCTTCTTCATTCCATTTTTTTTTTTTTTTTTTTTGTAAGGCTTTGGGCTTTTTGGGTCGGGGTGTTACATTCTCTCCCCCTTCAAATAATTTCGTCCTCGAAATTAAGTTATGTTGTTTGTGATATCTATTTCAAAGTATACATTCTTCATGTCATTCTCAAGCTTACGATAATATCTTATATATTATTATTTCTCATGATCTTGTTATAACAAAATTATTTAAAATTTCAAACTCATCTCTTCTTATTGATTTCTCAACTTTTTGAAGAACTGTAATATTTGGACTTGTATTAATATACCACCCTTATTTGTCTAATACATTCCACTCGAAATTTATAATTATCTCAAACTACTCTTGATAGAAAAATAAAGAAAGGTCGAACATTGGACACTCTTCACGATTATCGATTTCTTTCTTCTCTTGACCTTCCAACAAATTTTATATGTAGACTCTCATCTTAAGAAAACCTCAATCTTCTATATCAGTCCAAGTAACAATATTAGATAAAAAATATGAGATCTATGTCAGGACATTCTAAGTTTGAACTAATATCAGAACTATCAAGCTGTTAATAAACTTGAGATATCTAAAATTTCTTGGCCTTATCTACAATGAAGCAACCTACTAACAAAAATTATCCGGCTATGATCAGATTAGATCAAAATTTATAGCATCCTTTCATTATCAATAAAATCCTTCCTTATTTGCAACTAATGTATTCCATCATAACTTTTGATTTAAAGGATTAATATTTCTAATCAATTCAGACCATCACGCTTTTGCTGCGCACTCTGATCTCAACTTACCAAATTATATAATTATATCAAAGATAAAAATATCCTTTTTTTGTTAGATCGATCCAGAATAGATCCAACCTTCAAATTTCATATAAGACTTAGGACAAAATTTTAAGTTTCTTCATCTTTACTACCTTTGGGCATAGCATATAAAAATTAAATCTTGATCTACTTCCTATATTTGAAATCATTGTATAAGTTTCATCACTTTTCAAGAATCCAACATGTCTAGAATTAATTGGAGTTAATCTTAGATTTACCTTACAATCATTTAGATAATTTCTAAATCAATCTTCTTTTTTTTAAAAGAATTAATTTTAACTTGACAACTAAAAGAACTCAAGCCAACATCCTTAAGTAGAATCAACTTAATTATTTCTTATAGAGCTCTCTTCATCACAACCCTTAATATTAATCGATAAATTCATACAAAATTTTGTCCCTGTATAAGTCATTCAAAATTTATCACTAGCAAGAAAGATCGTTGGGTGCATAACAGCCGTTCGCCTCCGTGATGAAATATGCGAGGCACGCGAGTCAAAATGTTCTTACCCATGCGGAGTCTAGGGCTGGCTGTTCGTCCATGTAGAAAGATTGTGGAGCCGTGAGACCCCGACTGTCAGTGACACACGTGTCTACTCTCTTAATTCGCAAGAGTTGTTGGAGTTTGTCTGGGTTGTGTTTCTCGACTGCTACGCGCAAAGACGTTTTCCCCTGCCAGTCCCTTTGGTTTAATAGCAGGTCAATCCCCTGGGTCATCATCAACAGATGCGCCACCAGCTCCTTTTGGCATTCGATGGCAATATGAAGAGCATTCCTGCCCCCTCCATCAACGGCATCAAGAGCATCTGGGCATCTCCTGAAGAGCTCGAAGAATACATCCACACGATCCTCGCTCGCGCACAGGTGAACCGGTGAACGTCCGTTATTACCTCTAAAACAAAGTTTTAGATCTCTTGGGCGAAGAAATCTCATGTGTTACCTCGGTGCCCTCCGATAACAGCAGCGTGCAGCGCGGTTCGGCCGCGCGGCCCCCTATGGTCGCAGGGATCGCATTGCAGAAGGTGCTGCACGATCGCAAGAAATCCCTTCGTCGTGGCCAGATAGAGAGTCTCCTCTTGTTCGTTTATGGAGGAGGCCAGCTTTGGCGTGCCCGTTGCGCAGGGCCGAGTGAAGGGCGTTGTTGCGATATCGATCCACCGCCCTCAGCAGCTCCTTTACGTCGCCCCGCCACACATCGATCGCTGGCGCGAGCCCCAGAAACAAGACGACCACTCGGTGGCTCCCCAGAATCGCAGCAGCGTGGAGTGGGGTCTCGCCATTCTGGTTTCGCACTCGGAGGAGGGCCGGTTTCCGCGCGCAGATCTCCTCGACGAATTCCTGCTGCTTGAACGTGACGGCGATGTGACGCGCCGTGTTGCCGAATGGAGTTACACCACGGCGTAGGTCGGCATTCTCCTCCTCTATTTTCTTGAGGAGATCAACGTCACCGTACCTTGCCGCGTCCAGCAATCTTGGATCCATGGAAACTAAACAATATCGGACCGCTCACGTATTATAATTTCGGTTTATACGCAGTCTGCTTTACTGTAATGTTTTTTTGATGCCTACTCCATTTATATCTTCTTTATTCCCCCAACAAAAGCCAGCCTCAGTTTTGTCGATACTTACTCAAATCATATTCCACATTTTAAACCAACGCCAACCTCAGTTTTGTCGATACTTACTCAAATCATATTCCACATTTTAAGCCACAGCCAACCTCAGTTTTCTACTCAAATCATATTCCACATTTTGAACCAAAGCCAACCTCAGTTTTCTCGATACTTGACTCATGTTCCACATTTTGAGCCACAGCCAGCCTCGGTTTTCTCGGTACTTAAATGATATCCCACATTTTGAAAAGATAGAACTAAAGGATTTTTGTTTTGTTTTTTTTTGTTTTGAGAATGCGGGTGATGCCCGGGCCCACGTCCTCTGGCAGCGGACGCGCGTCCTCACCGCGCATGCCCGCGTGCGAACCGACGAGAAAAAAAAAAGGAAGAAGGAACACTGTGGAACCTTCTCCCTCCTTCTCCCACATTCTATCCCTCCTCCTCTCTCTCTCTTCTCTCCCTCTCGTGCACGCCTTCTTCCTCTCCGTGCTCTCTCTCCCGCTCTCTTCCGCGTTCTCTCTCCCTCTCTCCCGCTTTCTCTCTTTCTCTCTCTTCTCTCCCTCTCCCTCTCCCGCGCCCTCTCTCCCTCTCCGTGCTCTCTCTCCCTCCCCTGTGTGTGTGTTGTGTGAGTGGGAAACAGAGAGGAGAAAGTAGAGGAAGAGGAGAAGAAGAAGAAGAAGAAGAAGAAGAAAAATCCCCTTCTTTCTGATCGCTGACGTGGGTGGTGATCGTTACCATGGGTGAGCTCTTGGGCAGATGATAATATTAATCGTTTCTTTTGTATTATCTGGAATGTTATCAGTTAAGAATTAATGAGGAGGTATTATAATTCTTAGAACGTAGTTAATTTTTGTTAGAAAATAAAGATTAGATGGTATAATTTTTATACATAATTGTTTCCTACTATAAGTTAGTAGTTGATGAAACGGGTAATGGGGGTAAAGAAAAAAAATAGAAATTAAAAAAGTATTGTAACAAAAAAATTTGAAAAAATAGGTGTTTTGTGTTTGGAGATGGATTGAATTTGTTCAGAATTAATCTATGAATTTTAATTTCATATTGATTAGGTAATTTAATTTAAAATTTTAAATAAAAAATATTGATTTATAAGTCAATTTAAGAATAAAATTTAAAAATTTTTGGATAAATAATTAGTAGAAGAAAAAATGAAGAAGAGATTATTGTGTCCTCTTTTTTTTCTTTTTTTTTTTAAAAATAAAAAATTTTGAGAATTAGGACAAGGCGGTCAAGAGAAAGTTGTTTAGAAATAGTACAAAATATTATTATGATTGGTTAATTTAGCCATGGTTTTATCAGGTTCCGAAAAACTGTAATAGAGTGAATAATTGTTTGGCTGTCGGCATCTGGAGATAATAGTTATATTTTATGATTAATTGATTCAAATTAAGTAGGTCTTTATGTTATTTTTTGATACAATTCGAATAATTATAAGTATCTCTGATATATTATCATGATCGATCTAAATTAAATAAATATTATCATATTCAATTAAAATAATACTAATTATTATAAAAGTATTCAGATCTGATAATGCATGACATTACTATATATCATTTTTATAACATAATACAAATTATGATAAGTGACATTTATATTTTATTATGTCCATCTAAATCAAGTGATAATTATTTTATTCATCTGGAATGATACAGACTATTATATATGCTATTAGATCCGATTGTGCATGAAATTACTGTGTATCATCTCCTTGACATGATGTAAATCACTTAATTGATTTTTGGTTCAATTATTCCTGAAATATATATACAATGATGCATTGATTAGTGAATTGAAGCTTATGAATTGAACTCGATAACTTTACATGCTATGATCAAATTAGGCTTGATAAATTATGATTATAGCATGTTAGAATATATGTATCATAGCTGTATTAAGTTGCAGCAAGTTATATTGAAGTCATATAAAAATGTATCGAAAAGAGAAGAGATTTTTTGGACTTATATATAATTATTGATATATGCATCATCAGACTTTCAACCTAATGTGTATGATGTCTGGACTTGAGATACTCATCACAGGATATAAGTGCAAATTTGAGATCCCCACTACAGAGGAAAACATGAACTTGAGATCTCTACCATAGGGATCTCTACTATAAGGAAAAGCATAGATTTTTCTAAGATCCCTTGCGACGAGGGCAATCATGGCACCACAGTAAAGACTGAGAGTGAAAAGAAATAGATACCATACTTATGTCATTATAAAAAAAATAGAATATTAGCGATAACTAAATACTGTCGCTAATAGTCGTTTTATCGTCGCTTATAGTATTAGCGACAGGTATATCATCGTTAAAAATCTGACGAAAATAATCTCATCATTAATTACTATTATTAGCAATGATAAATTTATTATCACTAATAATGATAATTAACGATGGTATTAGCAATAAAAAATCATCACTAATAATTTTAATTTATTTTTTAATTAAAATATTAAAAAATTATTAGCGATGGTCATTATCGTGGCTATTGTCATCACTAATAGTTTTTAATTTTTTAATAAAAATTTTAAAAAACTATTAACGACGGTTTGCTAATATCATTGCTAATAATTTTTATTTTTTTTAAAAAAAATATAATTAAATATTTTAAAATTTATTTTAATCACATTAATAAGTAATAATATTTTTTTTTAAAATCTATTATAAATAAAATAATAATTATTTAACATAATCATAAATATAAAATTAATTAGATTATATTAAAAATATAAATTATATAATTTTATAAATTTATATTGCTTTATAGGTATCAAAATTACATACATATCAAAAAAAATCATGTAAGATCCTCTTATCATCCTTCTCATCTTCATCTTACTCCTGTACGTCTTCTCCAATAGCCGATAGAAGAGAGTCAAATATTCCAGCATCCTATAATGAAGAAAGATAAAATATTATTAATAAGTTTTGATATGAAAATGTATATATCGATATAGAGATGTATATTTCGATATACTACTTTGATTCTCAAATAAATTATTCTTACACATTTTATTTGATGATACGTAGTTATAGACATCCCAGGTCCATCTTTTAGATGGTTAGATTAAATTTTTACCCTCTATATCTTCTTTTTGAACTTAAGCCTAAATATGTGAAGCTTCTAAATATAAAAATTTAAAACAAGCAATGAAAATCATTAATAGACCTATTTGCTGTGATGGCTATGATAACGAGCCCAGCTAATCACGCAGATGCGGATTCAGGAGAATCTCAACAACCGTATCGCGAACGGTATTTCGGAAGCTCTAAGGTCACTAGCTCCAAAGCTTTTGTACGACCTCCTCCACATGTGCGTTAACCTACGTCTGGATTGTCGAGCCTTGAGAGGAGTATTGAGCTATTGGACAGTCGAAGCTATGACCGAATCCTATGATCCGGCTCCTACTCACCTGTTCAATGGCCCTAAGCCATCCCTCGAGGTCAAGGAAGGGCTGAGTGGACAGGTTCTCACTATGCCACGATATGAGATATTTCGTATAATCCGTCTATACAATTTAAAAATTTATTAATCTATATATATCAGTATATATTAAAATTTAATAAATAATATTTTAAGTTGTTACCATGATCTATCGAGATCAAGAATCTAAGTAATCATCAGTCCTCCTAAATTGGTGTGTGACCTCCCATATCTGCAGCTGTCCTGATGCACGACCCAACTGCCATGTCTATAATAAATAAATAATAAAATTAAATTAGTTAAAACATACAAATAATTAATTCAATATAAAATTAATTTAAGTATAGAATTTTTATCAATTTATCGATCACAACATGTATGTCAATGGAGCCGTCAATGTGCGTGATCGGATTCTATTGGGCGCATCAATTCTATCGTGCCCTCTATCATCTATCAGAATACTCTTCAGTACTCCACTGACCACAGAGGGCCTCCTATATGTCTGCCCACATCCAGTGACATGTGTAAGACTTTCAGTCCGATGGTGACTCAATACTGGAGTGCTTTATGATGAGCTGTTGAAGGCTGTATAGTCCATCTCGGAACCTCCATGTGGCCACCTCCTCGAAGATCCGACAGCCAACTTCTTCATCTTGAAGAGTTTTGAATCGATAGTACCTCTGCAAGTAAAAGCAACCATGTATTAACAAATAGAATATAAATTTATCATGAATTTAAAAATTAAATATCTTTGACTTACCAGAAATATCTCTTAGGCTGCATCACGAGCTCCCGATAGCCAACTGGAGAACTCATTCATCGATCCTGACATCAATCGTCAGATGATGTCAGTAACCACACGAGGCACCTCAGGCTCTATAAATGTGCTACAAATTTTATTTTAAACAATAAACATTAGACTCTAAAATGACTAAAATTTGAACATATTTAGTGAAGATATATAGTATTTATGTGTGGCTCTGAATGTAGATGAGCTCTCTATCCTTCGATCGAGTCAGAGGTACCGCGAGCCAGGTGGATCCTCTATCATGCCTGACTCTGAGAGCCAGGCATGGCTCTATATGATTGTGAGGTCACTGGTGACCCTACGTTGTTTGAACTTGAGAGTATCAAGACATCATAAAGAATATTATATTACATAATAAAAGATAAAATAATATAAAAAAATATCTAAAGCATTAGAGTTTGCCGCGTGGTATGTATGGTGCAGAAACATGCGAGCTGGCGGCATGAGAGCTCTTTCCTCGAGAGCTCTCTTCTCGGCTGTGATGGCTCCGACCTCGGAAAGATATAATCTATAATCTCTAAAAATAAAAATAAATAGATTCACTGATTAATTATACAATTATAAGTGGCAATGTAAGATAAGTATTTAGATATTTAGTATCCTTCGGATGTTTGGTACCCTTCAGATGGGTGGCAATGCAAGACAAATATTTAAAATGAGTCAAAGGTCCAGAAGTTCATCGCAAGTGAGGAGCACTACTCATCAGCCTCTTTAGATGTTTGGTTCTCATCGAATTCTTTGTTTGATTCTTCCTCTTTCTCTTCTTCACCTTCTTCGATAGGATGCTCCTTAAAAACAAATTCATTATGATCTATCTCCTCATGTTGGCCATCATGTAGGAGAATTTCTGGAGCATCCAACTCTACATCTATTAAATACTGATGAATTCCTAATATTTCATCCTCCTGAAAGTATTCTGATAAATAGAGCTCTTCTTCTTCTTCGAGCTCATAATAAACGGCTCAAGATTTAACCTTACATACAGCCCACCAATCTTTTCTTCCTCTCTTCCTTGATAGAAAGGAGTATAATATACTTGAATAGCTTATTAGGCTAGCATAAAGGGATCATTGACATATGCTTTTGATCCATATTTGATTTCAATAAGTTCGTGCTGTAGACCAACCTTCATACAATTATCGGTATCAAACCATCAGTACTTAAACAAAATAATACTATTACCTCCAAAGTAAGTCAACTTGATTACTTTTTTGAGGATTCCACAATAGTCACTCTTTGCCTTTACCCACCGGCTATCCTTTATACACAAATCGCTGTTCATTATACTCTTATGATATCCATATTACTGCACGTGAAATTTAGAATCATTTATGTTACAGCCATTATAACATATCACATATTTTGTTGGCCTGTAACCTAATGGTCTCAACTGACCTGCATATTATAAAAAAATAAAATAAATAAAATGATAATGGTCACTTATCAGTTGATGGAATCAATTTGTAAAGTTCTATGAGCACTGAGTAAAATTTCTGCCTCGCTTATCATCGGGTTGTCCCATCTTAGCATCTCATCATATTACCTATACATGCATAAGATAAGTATAGGACGATAAGTGATTAAAGAGTTGAGATTATGATGGATACTTACTCAATATATAGATCGACCTCAATATAGTTTAACAAAATATATATCTTTGTCTGTCAAATTTTAGTATCAATTAATATTCGATGAATCTCATGTCCAAATTCACGAGTGAAATAGGCAAATATTGAGATCTCTACCTCTAATCCCTCACCACCATCATCATTTCGATCCATTTGAGTCAGCTTTATCTGCATACTAGGGTTAAAGTAGTATCGTTAAAATTAAAAATTTCTTCTGTTCGGATTTGATGTCTCGAGATTCGATCCACACTGAGTCCACATTGAGGTCCAAGATGACGAACGAAGTCCAACGAGCTCAAGAATAGTCCAAATAAAATTCAGACGATGAAGATACATGAAAAGAAGGCTCGAAGCAAGTGGCATGGCCCATGAGGCGGTGGAGGCCGACGGCGGGCCAGTGGAGGCTGGCGGCGGTACAGCCGGGCCTGACGAATGTGCATAGCCCAACGCACGGGCAGGCCCAACAGACGTGCAGGCACCCAGGTCCAGCACCCTATCACGATCTACCATGGACCGCAGGGTGCTGGGCGGTCCATGGTGTTAGGATTTGATGCCTCGAGATTCAGCCCACATTGAGTCCACAGTGAGGTTCGCAACGAAAAACGAAGTCCAACGAGATCAAGATCATCTGAAACGAAGCTCGGATGGAGGAGATACGAACTTTTGAAGTCAGCACGAGATTCGAGGGGGCAGAGGATCACCGGCGGCCGGCGGTCGGTGGCAGCAGCGCGGCCGTAGGTGGCGGCGCACAGGACGCGAGACCCAGGCCCGCGGGGATGCGCGACCCAGCCGGGCACGCGGCCTAGCCGGGCGTGCGCCCAGGCACGCGCAGGCCCGCACGCGGGAGCGGGCCAGCCCAGGCAGCGGCCTGTTGGCCCTATTGCCCCGGTCCACGACTGGGCCTGTGGACCGCGTTGGCGTTTCCCATGCGTTTCTCGCAGTCCACGAAACTATTCTGTGGACCGAAGTGTGATCCGACGACATGGGTGGCTCCCGGTCTTGATCCACCGATCCAGGGGGTTTTTTGGCTTTGTTTAGGACTCCTAATCCCTCTCTAATCAAGTTTTAAACCCTGTTTAACCCTTTAAATAGGGCTGATCGGTAACAGAGAGTGGTGTGGTTCGGATTTGAGCCGTACGAAGCCCGTACGAAACCCAAGAGAAGAGAGAGGTGAGAGCGCTGAGAGAGAAGGAGCAGGAGGCTCCTGGACAGCGGTCGCCAGGCACTTCAGGGGTTCAGGGGGTCTTCCAAGAGAGAGAGAGCTTTTGTGAGGGAAACTTCAGGTGAGAGAATTGGGTGTACAAGGGTTGAGGGTGAGATCTCCTTTTGTAAAATTTTCTTTTTCATAGTGAAGTTTGCATGCCCCGTGGATGCGAGCCCTTTTGTGGCTGATCCACGTATTTTGATTATTTTTCTTTTTTTTGTTTCTTCTTTCTTCCTACTGCATCGCATGGTACTGAAAAGATCTTGGGAGGTGGTGTCCTGGCCAAACATCCACCCAACACATGGAGGCCATATGGTCCGATCACGCGATCTATGTGCGGTTCAAGGGTGTTTATGCACGATCTGATGATCCAAATTGCATGTGGTCGTAATCAGATTGCTGAAACACAATTCGAACATGATCAGACTTGATCTGAGACTATAGTGCATGATCGAACGGCTCTGGTGCGAGCCGATCATGATCGGATGGTCACAGATGGTTTTAGGATTGATTTGAACTCTGTATTCCTAGTGTAACACTATTTTAGAGATTTTGGAGCCTATATAGCTCCGATTGACGAGCCGCTTATTGTGTTGGATAGCTGAGGACGTCCTGAAGGTGTAGAAAGGTTTAAGAGAGATTTTAGAGAGCTTTTATGAAAATTTTGGGATTTTTTATGGAGAGACTTTTGTATAAAGATTGAGTAGTAAATTTCTCTTATATTATTATATTTTATTCTCTAATAGTGAAGCTTGCACGTCTTGTGGAGGTAGACTTAAGGTCAATCCACATATTTTATTGTGTTTCTTATTTTGTTTCTTCTTTCTTCTTACTACAAAGTGTGGTATCGGATTCTGTATAATAATTGATATCAGAGCAAGGTGGTATCGGAGCGTAGGTTGCGGTGGTGGTGGTCGAGATAGAAGATAGAGAAGATAAGCACAATCAAGGTAGAGATCAATCGATTCGATGAGAAGAGCAATTTCTCTTTGTGGCAAGTGAGAGTGAAGGACGTGCTCATCCAGTAAGGGTTGATCAATACTCTCTTGTGCGAGAAAAAACTGACTATTATGGAGATGCAGGACTGGAGGTGGCTCTAGATGCAGACGGTGAGTATAATCCACTTATACCTAACGAATGAGGTGGTGATCCATGTGCTTAGTGAGTCTTTTTTGATAGTACTGTGATCAAAGCTCGAGGAATTGTACATGACAAAATCTCTCACCAATATTTTCTTCCTCTGGAGGTAGTTCTACCAGCCGCAGATGACTTAAGGATAGAGCGTGTAGGAGCATCTCAGCTACTTTCAGAAGATCTTCATTGATCTTTTCAGTATTGACAAGAAAGTTGAGGAGAAGATCAGAGCGCTAGTCTTACTAGCATCGCTTCCCCTTTCATATAAGTCTTTGGTGACTGCTCTTCTAGTTGGAAAGAACACCATCAAGATGAATGAGGTTATCGTGGCATTCTCCAGAATAAGATTCTCAAGCGGGAGAATCCAGCTTCGAGCTCAGGCGGTAGCTCAACTTTGATAATTTCTAAAGGAGCAGGAGGCGGCAGATGGAGTGATAGGAGATCATGACGAGAGTGGTCTAAGTCTAGGATGAGGGACTTGAGCAAGATCAGATATTACCAATGTGACGAGGGGAGACATCTAGCTAGAGATTGTCCTTAACTCAGAGATCGAACGAGGACTACTGTAGTGACGGCCAGTAGCAAATTAAAGGATGATGTCCTGGAGATATCTGATGAGATATCTACTTCTTCCTAACAGCAAATTTTAGATTCTATATGCACCTATCATATATGTTGCAGAGAGGAGCAGTTTGACTCTCTAGAGAGCAGTGAGGGTACTATTTATCTATCTAATAGATCGAGCTATACGATCAAAGACATCGAAACGGTCAGCTGGAGGACACATGATGGTGCAGTAAGGAGATTAAGAGAGGTCTGATACATATCCGATTTCAGATGGAATCATATCTCACTGAGCAATCTGAATTCAAGAGACTACAGAATAGTAACAAGTGGAAGAATCCTAAAAGTATTGCATGGCGATAGGGTTATTCTGGAAGGAAAGAAGAGGATGAGAGGATATTACTATCTGACGGGAAGCTCAGTACGATGTGAAGCTTCAGGAGCTAGGTGGAGCTTAGAGCAAAGTGGAGCTGCAGGTGTAGGTGGATCGGGTACTAGATGGGAGACTCAGAAGGATGAGAGGCGACGTCACAGAGTGAAGTTCCTATTGTCATAGGAGACTTCCCGAGCAGGTCTTTGATCAGAGTGGACACTGTCCATGATAGAGATGGGATCGAGCGGCTTGGCCATCCATGAGATAGTAGGTATGCCCCAAGATATGGGAGCGAGATGGATCACAGGCTTTCAGAGACAGGTAAAGGCCGAATATCGAGTCGAGATGGAGATTGTTGAGATTTGATGTCTCAAGATTTAATCCATATTAAGCCCATAGTGAGGTTCAAGATAATGAATGGAGTCCAACGAATCTAAGAACAGTCCAAACGGAGTTCAGACAACAAAAATACATGCGAAAGAAGGCTCAAAGTAGGTGGCACAGCCCACGAGGCAGCAGAGGCGATGGTGACGCAGCTGGGCCCAACGGACGTGTACGCGCATGCAAGAGCACATGGCCCAATGTGCGGATGGGCCTAGCAGGTGCGCGGGTGCCCAAGCCCAACGTTCTGTCGCAGCCCATCGTAGATCGTAGGATGTTGGGCGATCCATGGAGACCGCATGGATCGATCATGAGATCTATGCACGATCTAGGGGCATTTGTGTGTGATCCGATAGTTCAGATTATGTGCGATCATGATCGGATGGTTGGAGCTAAATTCAAGCATGATCAGGCTTGATCTGAGGCTGTAGTGCGTGGTCGGATAGCTCTGGTATAAGCCAGTCACAATCGGACGGTCACAAATGGTTCTAGGGTTGATTTGGACTCAGTATTCCTAATATAACACTATTTTGAAGATTCTGGAGCCTATATAGCTCTGATTGATGAGTCATTTATTGCGTTGGGTAGTTGGTGACATCTTGAATGTGCAGAAAGGCTTCAAGAGATTTCAAAGAGTTTTTGTGAGGATTTTGAAGTTTCTTGTTGAGAGATCTTTGTACAAAGATTGAGTGATGAGTTCTTCTTGTATTGTTGTATTTTATTTTCTCATAATGAAGCTTGCATGCTCCATGAAGGTAGGTTTGAGGTCTATCCACATATTTATATGGTGTTTCTTATTTTATTTCTTCTTTCTTCCTGCAGCAATGCATGGTACCGGATCTTGCACAACATCTTCAATTATGTAAGCCTCCATAATAGAACCTTCGACTCTAATCTTGTTTTTCACTTTCTTCTTGAAACTGTGCATGTATATTTCAAATGGATACATCCACCTATACTGCACTGGTCCCCCCACTCTAGCTTCATATACCAGATGAATCACGAGATGCTCCATAGAGTCGAAGAAATTAAGAGAGAATATCTTCTCCAACTTGCATATAGTCTCTACACTGCTAGTCTCAAGTCTAAAGATGTGGTTAGTGGATAATTTGGTAGCATAAATATCTCTGAATAAAAGACTAAGCTTGGTTAAAAAACTCCATATGGAGTTAGGAAGAAGATCACGCTAAGTCAATGGGAGTAATCGTTGCATGAAGACATGGCAGTCATGGCTCTTTAGCCTATAGAATCTACAATCTTTAATATTGATATACCGAGCTAGATTACTTGCATAACTATCCAAAAATTTAACATTTTTACACCATTCATATACATTCTTCAACTGCTCTCTTGTTAAAGTGTAAGATGCTTTCGACTTCAGAAATTTTTCAAGTGACACCTCAACCAGTTCTAATAGAGAACGCTTGCATACATTCTTCATATCTGCTCGAGTCTTGAGGTTGTCCTTCATCTTGCCCTTGACATCTATAACAGTGTAGAAAATATTATCGAATATATTCTTCTTAATGTGCATGATGTCAAAGTTATGATGGATCAAATTGATCGACCAGTATAGCAATTTTCAGAAGATGCTGCACTTCACCCAATTATGAGTTCTAACAAACCTCCAAGATTTCTGCTTGTCAAATAGTATTCCAAACTGGACTTCGTCTATTTGGAATATTCTTTGAAACACTTCCATACCACTGAGATGCGGGGGTGCATGGTTCTTCTCTATCTTATTTTTTCTGAAATTGTCCTGCTGCTTTCGAAAAGGATGATGCTTGGAAAGAAATTGATGATGACAATCGAACCAGCATGACTTACGACCATGCTTAACTTAAAATAATTTTATATTCTCCATGCAATAAAGATATGCTAGCTTCCCATGAGTACTCTATCTGACAGCATCCCATAAGTAGAAAAATCATTAATAGTCCACATCAATGCAGCCTTCATTATAAAATTTTGCTTCTTCGATACATCAAATGTACATATGCCATCGAACCATAAAAATTTTAACTCATCAACAAGAGGCCTTAGATATACATCAATGCTTCTACAAGATACCGTGGTCTCAGAATAACTAATGTAAGAAAGATGTTATGTTCTTTCATGCACATCCCAAACAGTAGATTGTATGGAATAATAAAAAATGGCCAACATGAATAAGAAGCCTCTGCATGATTGAATGGTGTAAACCCATCCGTAGACAGACCTAGTCGGACATTACATGATTTCTAAGCAAATAAAGGATAGCAAGCATTAAATTTCTTCTATGCCTCACTATTCAATGGATGACTCATCATATCAGTGTGCTTGTAAATTATTTTTTTGTGCCATCTCATCTATCCGATAGTATTCTTGGACAACGAGAACCTTCGAAGTCTAGGAGTGAGGGGAAGGTATTGAAGAACCTTATATGGTATATTCTTTTAATTTTTACCCTCTTGTCTTGACTTAAATCGGCTTTTACTGCATACGTCACATAAGCTCTTCAGTTGATCCTCCTTGTAGAAAAGTATGAAATTATTACGGTATGTATCTATCTTTCCGTATCCCATGTCTAACCCTTTCACTATTTTTTTTAAAGCATAGAAACTCTCAACAAACTTTTCATCCTTTGGTAGTATCTTCTTTATTATTGCTATCATTCTATCATAACAATTGACTGTCCCTTCAAATTCAATAACTCTGACACAGCTAATAATATAATATGTATTTCACATCCTGATCATAGTGGTTCATCAGTATCTTTTAGTATACGATAAAAATCATCGCTGCCAGCTTCTAGATCGTCCTCCATATTCCAGTCAAATTCAGGACTAGTCACATCTATAACCATGTCGATCATTCTGTCTGTGTTCTTATCCTGCTGACTTATAACCCCCATTTCATTCCTGTTTGACACCCATTTAGTAGTGCTTTGGGAAGTTATCCGGTCATTCCAATCTTTCGTATGCGGATATTGAATATCTATATCTGAATGAGACGCTTCAGACGAGGCACCCAAAAGAGTACCTGATAGCCCCGCTAGGCTGGGCAAGGGAAGGAGCACCGGGCCTACCTTGCAGATGAAGAGATGTCAAAGGGGCTTATTACTTACCAAACAAATCCTCCTACATCTATATATAAAAGCTGGTTCATCAAGAATACGCAAAACTTATCTTCAAGCTTTACCTTTTTCTGATCGTTCAGAGGGCGATCGCGGAGTCATTGAATGAAGTCCTCGGGACAAAGGGCAGAAGGGAAGGTAGCTCGTGATTCTCGTCTCGATCTTCTCGAAAGGTAGTTTAGTGGGTAGGCAGATACCAACAACCGGACATCTTTTGTGTCTTTTAGGAGTTCCCCCTTTCTTTGGGGCTCCCATTTGGTCTTCACTGGAAGCTGCTGATCCCGGTGTAGCATTCAATACAATTCTCGAAGTTGTTGTTATAGCAGAGAAGTCACCGCCATTGACCAGGGGAAGGGGAGAGGTGAGGTGGGCCCCCTCAATTTGATGTCCGGCCTGTCCGTTTTCTTTCCAGCCGGAGATATAGCAGCTTTAATATAAGTAATCTAAGGAGGGTAAAGGGCTGAATATTCATGTGATCTATCAAGTTTAGGAGAGTCTTTATAAATCTTTACCTCCCGTACGCATTTGTCACTCTTGGTCTTTTGCGCCTGACTCCCGATCCGCTTTTGGGGAGTACCTATAATACATGTCAGTTCAAGAGTTTCAGTTCTAGTTCCCAGCAATCTCGGGTCGATCCGAAACCAAACAACAAAACGGCTGTCAAACATCAGAGCAAGAGCCCTTTCTCTGTGGACACGAAACGAGAGTTCAAAGGTCTTTTTCTTTGCAGTCGAATTCCATCCGTCCCCTGCCTCAACTCCACAATCACAATCATTTGTAAAAAAAGGTGGTTTGCTGCTGATCCTTTCCCCGGCTGCTTGCGACTCTCTCTGCTCGAATGAGATCTCCTCTTTCGGGAGTTCAGTCTCACTACTGCAAGGTCTTCGGACAAACCCGGGGCCCCCTATACTTCGAGTAAAGCTGAAAGCACTACTCCCTTCGTCGGGTATCCGAGAATAATCCCGGCCTACCATAGAAGGAAGATAATTCGTCGGGATGAGAAAAAGAAGCAAAAAGAAAAATTAGGTTCAATTCATAAGGTCCTCGAGCGTTGACATTGCCAGCTTCAGAAGACCGTTACAAACCATGGTGCCAAGCTCAAAGCTTAAAGGCAAAGATCACATTCCTACTGCAGGGGATGGGATTCATTCACTTGCATTCCTGCTAGCACTACAAAAAGCTCGACCGGTTACCGACCTCGTAGGCCTTTTGGGCTGTGGGGTGTATGTATCGATGCCCTTTATGAGCCTCTAAAATGTCTTTAAGGCCATGACCGATGCCCCAGTTGGTCCTATACATATGACCACTCGCGGCACGGCAAAAAAGAGACCGGAGCCGCTTTAGCAATCAACGCGGGAATCTCTGAAACGGTCGACCACAAAAATAGAACCCCCTGCCGTGTACAAAATAAACTTTGTAGCCGAGTAGAGTGGCGGCAAAACTCTTAATTGATCAACGCGAGTGAACTGTGCTTAGACGCTTCGTAAAACCCCTCCGTTCCGAACTCGATAGTGCCTCTTAACGTACCTATTCTTTAGAGAGAATAGAATCTGACCATGGAAATCAATCGATTATCCTTCCTTAGTTAGCCCTAAAATGTTAGGGCGGTTCCCCTAGAAAAGCCAATCCCAGTTTTTGATCAATAGAAAGAGGTGTCACAACGGAAAAAGCGAGATGTTCTATGCTGCTTCTGGTTCAGAGATCAGTACTTGCACGACTTCAACATCGACTACTGAACTCGGTTCTTGTATCCACTCAGTTAGATTTTCGTCTCCTATTTCTAGTGCTAAGTTGAGTGCTTTCCTTGTGTAATCCAGTGAAGCTAGGGAGTTTTCAAGCCCTAGCATACCAGGCGAGATAATCGAGATGACTTTTCATCCATTCCTGGAATAAAGCCTCGAAAAGCTCGTCATCTCCGTGTGAATGAAATTCTCATTTCTTCACTCTCATACTCAAAAAAGGCAACTCCAACAACTTAAGATACATTCTAAAAGAAGTCCGTCCTTCCACTACCTCAAGTAGGGAGAGATTTCGTCCTAGCCTGGATCTGTCTTATATTAAGATCTTTCTAGCTCAGAGGGCCAGACTGAAAACCAGCCAGCCTCCCACCTATGATGATGCCCTAGGGCTCAGTTCTGTTCTAATCACTTCGATTCCCTTGCATACAAATTCCAACGCCAATATCATATTGACTCTCTCTCGTCCAATAAGAGTTTCCGAGGTTTGGGTGCTCATGCTCCTATCTTGCCTGCTTCGGATGTTAATTTCAGTCATAAAGATGGGGCACTTCGGTTGGCTGAAACCACTAACACCTTCCTCGTTGGGGCTATGTTCATCTTGTCCATCAGCCTTTGTTCCTTTGTTGGATTTCATCTGTGTTCAGTTCCTTCTGTCTTCGAGGGAGTTGTTGAACTATTCCCAGTCAGTGATCCACTTTCTTTACTAAGGGCATGTTCCTATGTTTGCCGACAGGCTCTTGTCCTGTGAACCCTCAAAGAGTCGAAAACCAACTCATAATTCAAGAGATTCGGGTACAGGTACCCTTTTGTTGAAGGTCGTTCGAGCTTTTCCTGGGAGTATGGCATGGGTTACTTCAGCACCGTAGCGCGCGGGTTGCGCCAAGGTGATCCTATATCACCAAGCGAGCTCTATACTTTAGAGTATAAGAGGAAGTTCTAGGCAAGACTCATTCCTGGTGCTTATTCCCCACGGAGCGGTAGAGAAGGCAAAGGCAATCAAAGCAAGGAAGAAGGAAAGGAAAAGTCTCTCTAGCGGTAAAGAATAAGCTTAAGCCAGCTCTAAAAAAGCAGCTAAGCCAGCAGTATTGTTCCACTTATTGTAAGGGGATGGGATTGTCTCCAAGTGTGTGATCCACTGATTCACTGAGTGAGTCTTTCTTACCGAAAAAGCGCTATATGGCAAAAGATTAGCGCTAGAACTGCTTCTATAACTACTTTTAATGTATACCATTAGGGATCATCTAAAATGCTATATAGCTCGTTTTTCTTTAGAAAGATAACCATATACTGCCATAATGTCTCAAAACGAAGAGGCTATAGAGAAACTTTTCTTTTTTCCAAAAATACAAGCAGGTATCTAACCTTCCTTCCGGAAGCTCAATGGATTTCTTTCAGTCCCTACTTTCGGGCGCTCTCTTGGGAGTCGAGTCCTGTTGAGTAGGGGCTTAGGCTGTGAAGGAGGGCTCCTAGTCCATAAGGATCGGACACCCATATTCCAGGACCATACAAACCTGTTACATGAAATGCGCCAAAGCCAAAGCTGACTCTATCGACTTCGTGATCTTATTTATACCTTCCTTCGCCCCCGCTTTGTCCGGAGCATAGGGAGGGGGTTGAAAATCTCATGTTAGGTTTTGTAGAGTGACGGTAAAGGTAACTTATCTGTCCACTTTTCCACTTACAACCTAACTCTGCCTTACCTCTATCTATAATCTTGGTTGCGTCTCTGATGTCCTCTTGTTCTTTTCCAAGGATTGCTTCGAAAGAGGAGGCGGGCCGGCTGCGATGCTCTTTTCCTCTCCAAAAAAAGCAAAGAAGGTCCGAGTAGACCGATGACTAGAATTGGCCCTAGACCATGGGAGCGAGTCCGTGCCAGGAGTTTAGGAAGGCATGAGCGTCAAATTTAGAGTGACTCTATACTATCGTTTGCGAGTCTTTCTCACCGTCACCTGGCCTAGATCCGGTGGTGCATACCCCAAAGTTTCAAAGATGCAAGTTGCAGAGGGGTGTGTTCACTATGCGGCTGAATTCTACTCCGTATTTACCAGCAATGGAATAGCAGACAGAGCCTTTGTGAGCGTTAACTGCTCTGCTAGCTGAAGATCGAGAGAGACGATTGGCAACCGAAGAGTTTGAGCTCGGCCAAAGACTCTTGTGAGCTCCTTCATGCCTTTGCTCGCGCAAAGCGGCAAAATTTCGTTCTTGTAGATTAGATAATTTTATTCTGATTGAGTTTTTTTTATAAGGGAAAAAAAAAGACAAGTCAAAAAATCTTTCTTTTTTTTCGCAGGGACTACGGTAATGGACCGGTTGCTGTTGTTCATCAAGTCGAACCGGAAGAAGTCAGATTTAGTATGAACCAATGAGCCAAAGGTTTATGCTCGCCACGGGAAGCAGGCAGTACGAACGAATTGCATGGCTGGCACACACAATCTGAATAAGTGAAAGAAAAGAAGGAAGAATCCCGTGGAGAACAGTTCATCATTAGGCAGTGAGAAGAGAGCCCAGTCTCGATAGGCACTTGATTGAGTGCCAGCACGTAGCTGTGCTTTCAGCAAGAATTTCACCATTGGGCCTGAAAACAGTTCCTTCTGGGCATATTCTGATTCAATTCCAACAAGATCACGACCGAAGCCTTTCATATCGGCTTTTTTATCGGCCGGATTCCAAACTGCTTCTGACTCAGTGATGGGTTGAGGACGATGTAAACTTATCTAGTCATCGTATTTATAAAGTTCGAAATCGCTGGTGTCTTACTCGGGAACCAATGGTCCACCGTTAGGAGTAGGTAACCCGTTCCCTGTCTTTGTTTCTATTGCATTCTATCTCATCGTATCACATTCTGCTGTTCTACGATATTTGAGAGGCACCGCGCCTCGGCATGACTCTCACAGCACCGGCGAGATAAGGTTAAGGCAAAATGGAAGATAGAAGATATACGAAGAAGACTAGAAAGATTATACTTTGAACTCTTTTGTTGTTCTCTTTTAGTCCGGTTTTCTTTTTTCTCTTTCTTTTGAGTCGGGTTCTTAAGACAGGACAGGAAATCGGGTTTTCTGAATATCTCTCTTCCGGCCTATAAAGTAAGTTAGTTCGAGATCGAAAAGTCTTTCTTTTTGTGCTTTAGTTGAAAAGGCGAACCTTTTATGCTGACCCCCGGGGTAGGCTATCCCTTTCTTCTTTCTTTTTATTTGGTATTCATCTATCAAGATCAAGTGATAACTAATAGACTCTTTCGTTCTTTCTCTGTGGTAAGTAACTCACTCTTAAGCCGAGAGGGAAAGAGAAAGAGTAGTGAAAATCGAACTAGTCTGGCTCATCGAAGAGAATAGTCTGGAGAAAGACAGGCAAGGCAGGATAGTAATAGAGGTGCGGAGCGGGGATTCATTAATGTGCTTGGATTTTTATTCATCAAAGGTGCGGGCAGACGGATATGTTATGTTAATGGGAAATGAAGGGAGTTGAAACCAGAAGCTAGGATCATGGATAGAGAAATAAGGATTCGGAGAAAGACGAAAGTCCCTCATTTTGATCCTAGGAGCGGCGCTTGTGCGCTTGTAGAGTGAGGGTCGGGCTGATCCAAGAGTTCTGGTTCCGGTTCGAGAACCACTTCTTCCTCTGCAAACAGGTCAAACTATTGTCGTCCAGGAAAGTAGCCAAATGGAACCGATTCTTTTCTTTTTTTCCAGTATACAACCCAACAAAACTTAGCAAGGATGATTGAATCTCCAACTGAATAAGATCGAGTTGGAATGGAAAGCTTTGCTTTAAGCACAGGTAGCGGATCGAAAGAATGACTACCGGTAATCTCCCATTCCCGTCGTCGAGAGACTAACTATAAGAACAGGCTTGTAATTATCTCTCATGTCTCTTCATTCAGGTACCAATACTTGTCGTTTGGTATAAATCCACTCCTATATAAATAGACAATTATTGTATCCCTATTAAGCATTTCCTTATTGACACATCTCTTACAAGGACAATGAGCCTGTCTTTGAACTAAGAGTGCAGCATTCTCAAAAGCATAATTATAAAAGTACTTGACACTCTCCTTATATGCAGTAGAAATCATTCTGTCGACTACTCGACGGTCCATCCAACTATGGTCCATGGCATACCATTTAAGGATTCTGTATATATAAATATAAAATAAAATGCTTACCAAATATTTTATCACTTAAAATGGCTTACATAATAAATACATTCTATCATCAACTAATAAGTATAGAAAGTCCTATCTCATTCAAAAATTATATTAATTCTATAAGTCAATTACAGTAATCAAATGATACGTAATCAGAGCTGAAAAAAATTTTGACAATATTTTTTCTTAATTTTCTCCACATGACTGAAGATATGTGAGGAGAATTAAAGAAAAATACTATTCAAAATTTTTATCAAACCCTCAACATACCATTTGATTATTGTAATTATCTATAGAATTAATTATAATTTTTAAACTATCCAAACTGGACAGTCAATTGACCAATATACATAATTCTTCGATCCGCATAAAAATATATGAATATGCATAAAATTTTTTTGAGTAGCCTAGTACTCAAATTGAGGTTCATCACCGGTCGTCCGGTTATAAGAGCAAGTAAGATTCAAAGATTCTCTCTTTTCATTCCATGGGATACTCTTATGGCATGTAGGGGTGCCACTGTGATATTCCAAGAAGAACAACCACGAAAAGAATATTTTATATTGATGCATATTATAAGTACTTCATACATATGATATACTTAAGCTGCTATGTTATAATCATGTTGTATGATTATGATTTCATATCTTAGAGATACGATTAGATGCCATGATTAGTTGTTATATTAATAAAGATACAACTATAATAGTGCATCGTTATGATTGGTTGAATTAGGATGTGCATGAGATCATTAAAGTCCTCATAAAAATCATATTAAATTATAGTATTGTGAACCAATAGCTGATCTATTTCTTGAATCGTTTAATCAATTGGTGTCTAAGAAGTATTTTCAAGTACGGTGGTCCTTTAATTGGTTTCATTTGCTAATCTAGTCAATTTATTGAAGTCTAAGAAAAGTAACGGAAGGACCCCCACCAATCTTAACACTTTTTTGATCAATTAGATTAGTTCGAATCTTGAATAAAGGTTGCTCAATATTTTGAACACTACATATACCTTCCTTCATACCTAGTCAATACCCTGTCAAAGATTATAGTAGGTTTGTTATGATATCCACAAAGCTTGCTATGAAAATTGATGTGAGGTTGTCTTGATGCATATTAGATGTTTTACGGTATATTTTGAATATATTGCTTTGTTATGATATCCACAAGGATAATTGTTGGGTGGATGTCTGGCCAGGACACCACCTCCCAAGATCCTTTCAGTACCACGCGATGCAGCGGAAGAAAGAAGAAACAAAATAAAAGGAAAAACAATCAAAATACGTGGATCAGCCATAAAAGGGCTCACCCCCACGGGGCATGCAAACTTCACTATGAAAAAAAAATTTACAAGAGGAGACCTCACCCTCAACCCTTGTATACCCAATTATCTCTCACTAGAAGTTCCCCTCACAAAAGCTCTCTCTCTCTTGGAAGATCCCCTGAACCTCTGAAGTACCTGACGATCGCTGTCCAGGAGCCTTCGGCTCCTTCTCTCTCAGCGCTTTCGCCTGTCTCTCTTCTCTCGGGTTCTGTACGGCTTCCGTATGGCGAAACACGGAGAAAATCCGAACCACACTGCCTCTCTGTTCATGTACAGGGCCTTTTATAGGCCTTAATCATGACTTAGATCATGATTAGGACTCCTTAATCAATCCAAATCACATCCCAGACTGTCGGATCAAGATCGGAAGTCACCTGGGCCCTCCGATCATGCTCCGATCCATGGAATAGTACCGTGGACCGTGAGAAACGCATCGAAAATGCCCACGCGGTCCACAGATCCACCCGTGGACCGCCCGGTCCACGGTGGACCAGATAACAGAGCCAGGCAGGCCGCTTGGGCCTGGACGTGCCTGCGCGCGGGCTGGGCCGCGCGCCCGCCTGGGCCGCACGGCCGACTGGGCCGCCCGCCCGCCTGGGCTGCGGGCCTGGGTCGCGCATCCCGCACGCCTGGGTCGCGCTTCCCGCACGCCGCCGCCTGCAGTCACGCCGCTGCCACCCGCCGCCGTCCGCCGGTGGTCCTCCACCACCTCGGGTCTCGTGCCGACTTCATAAGCTTGTATCTCCTCCATCCGAGCTTCATTTCGGATGATCTTGGTCTCGTTAGACTCCATTTTTCACTGCGAACCTCACTGTGGACTCAATGTGGGCTGAATCTCAAGGCATCAAATTCTAACAATCTCCACCTCGACTCGATATTCAGCCTCCTCCAAACTTCGAGAGCTTTTGGATCTCCTCGTCCCCATGCCCTGGGGCAATCGCCTGCTGATCATGGATGGGCAAACATGAGAGTCAAGCCAGGCTGCTCGATCCCATCTCCATCGTATGCTGTGCTCCTCCTGATCTGAAACCTGCTCAGGGCATCGTACTGCGGTAATAGGAATCTCACCTTACGACGTCGCCTCTCGTCCTCCCGAGTCTCCTGTCTCGTGCCCGATCTGCCTCCTGAAGCTCCACCTCGCTCTGGGCTCCACCTCGCACTGGGCTCCCCGCCAGGTAATAATGTCCTCTGCTCCCCTTCTTCCCCTCCAGCACTATCATATCGCCGCGTAACACCTTCAGGATTCCTCCACCAGCTATCATTCTGTAGCCTCTTGAATCCAGTCTGCTAAGTGAGATAAGATTTCGTCTGAAATCAGGTATGTATCAGACCTCCCCCAATCTCCTCACTGCACCGTCATGTGTCCTCCAGCTGACCATCCCAATGCCTCTGATCGCACAGCTCGATCCATCCGACAGATATACAGTGCCCTCACTATTCTCTAGGAGTCAAACTGCTCCTCTCTACAACATACATGATAGGGGCATGCAGAATCTAATATCCACTGCTGAAAAAAAGTAGATACCTCGTCAGATATCTCAAAGACATCTCCATCTGAATTGCTGCCGGCCGTCGCTACAGCAGCCACCGTCCGATTTTTGAGTTGAGGGCAATCTCTGGCTAGATGCCCTAACTCCTCACACCGGTAACACCTGATTTTGCTCAAGTCCCTCCTGGACTTGGATCGCCCTCGTTGCGATCTCCTGTCGCTCCGTCTACCGCCTCCTGCTCCTCCAGAAGCTACCAAAGCTGAGCTACCGTCACCTGAGCTCGAAGTTGGGTTCTCCCTCCTGAGAACCTCATTCTGGAGTATTGCTGCGGTGATCTCGTCCATTTTGATAGTGCTCTTCCCCACTAGAAGAGTAGTCACCAAGGACTCATATGAAGGAGGAAGCGACGCCAGCAAAACCAGCGCCCTGGTCTTCTCCTCAACATTCTCGCCAATGCTGAGGAGGTCGGTGAGGATCTTCTGGAAGTGGCTGAGATGCTCCTGCACGTTCTGTCCCTCAGTTATCCACAGTTGGTAAAACTGCTTCCAGAGGAAAAGTGTGTTGGTGAGAGACTTCGCCATGTACAACTCCTTAAGCTTTGATCACAGCACCGTCGGAGAAGACTCGCTCAATACATGGATCACCACCTCATTCGCTAGGTACATATGGATGGTACTCACCGCCTGCATCTGTAGCCGTTTCCAATCCCACACCTCCATGGTGGTCGGCTTCTCATCACATAAGAGAGCATCGATCAACCCCTATTGGATGAGCACGTCCTTCACCCTTGCCTGCCACAAGGAGAAATTGCTCTTACCATCGAACTTGTTGATCTCCATCTTGATTGTTCCTGTCTTCTCCATCTTCAGTCTCGCTCACCACTGCTGCAATCTGCATTCTTGTACCGCCTTGCTCTGATACCACTTGTTGGGTGAATGTCTGGCCAGGACATCACCTCCCAAGATCCTTTCAGTACCACGTGATGCAACAGGAAGAAAGAAGAAACAAAATAAAAAGAAAAATAACCAAAATACGTGGATCAGCCACAAAAGGGCTCGCCTCCACGGGGCATGCAAACTTCACTATAAAAAAAAATTTTACAAGATGAGACCTCACCCTCAACCCTTGTACACCAAATTCTCTCTCACTAGAAGTTCTCCTCATAAAAGCTCTCTCTCTTGGAAGACCCCCTGAACCCCTGAAGTACCTGGCGACCGCTATCCAGGAGCCTTCAGCTCTTTCTCTCTCAGCGCTTCCACCTCTCTCTTCTCTCGGGTTCTGTACTGGTTTCGTACGGCGAAACACAGAGAAAACCCGAACCACACTGCCTCTCTGTTCATGTACAGGGCCTTTTATAGGCCTTAATCACGACTTAGATTATGATTAGGACTCCTTAATCAACCCAAATCACGTCCTAAACCGTTGGATCAAGATCGGGAGTCACCTGGACCCTCCGATCACGCTCCGGTCCATGGAATAGTGCCATGGACCGTGAGAAACGCGTGGAAACGCCCATGCGGTCCACAGATCCACCTGTGGACCGCCCGGTCCACGGTGGATCAAAGAACAGAGCCAGGCAGGCCGCCTGGGCCTGGGCCGGCCCGTGCGCGCGGGCCTGGGCCGTGCCTGCGCGCGGGCTGGGCCGCACGCCCAGCTGGGCCACGCGCCCGCCTGGGCCGCACGCCCGGCTGGGCCGCCCGCCCACTTGGGCCGCGGGCCTGGGTCGCGCATCCCACGCACCTGGTCACACGTCCCGCACGCTGCCGCCTACAGCCACGCCGCTGCCGCCCGCAGCCACGCCGCTGCCGCCCGCTGCCGTCCGCCGGCGATCCTCCACCGCCTCGGATCTCATGCCGACTTCATAAGCTCGTATCTCCTCCATCTGAGCTCCGTTTCGGGTGATCTTGATCTCGTTGGACTCCATTTTTTGCCGCGAACCTCGCTGTGGGTTCAATATGGGATGAATCTCGAGACGTCAAATCCTAACAATAATATTTTTTCGATATGGCTATATGAAAATGAAGGGTCTGACTTAACTAAAAAATACTATAGTTTGTTATGATATCCATAAGGCTATGAGTATTTTTAGAGGCAAAGATTATATTGAGAATTACATGAGATGAAATTGGATAGATTTTCTTATCTTTGAACTTATTGAGGTTTGTTGTGATATCCATAAGATTTCATTAAGTGATTAGGATCTCAACCCCATTAAGAAATCAGATTAGGATTTCTCGTTTACTATAGGAGAGGGCTATGGTATCCGATAAAATAATGGGAGACATAACTAGTTAAAAGATCTCATTTAGTTATGCATGTCAAATATGAGTGATCTGCTTATACTATTATTCTTTATTTATGTAGATTTAAATCTGTATTATGACTTCTTTATTTTCACTGTATGAAATCATATTGATCGATCCAAACTATGTGGATTGATTGAGAAACTTGCAAATTAAGTTCGTGCTGGAGAAGAACTCTGATGTTCTAGATATTTCTGATTTTGGATCGATCAGCAATAATATTTATAAAAATAAAAAGATAAAAGATGTCCACTTGGATATTATCTGTTCATTTTGTAGCAAATTTGGATATTAGGAGAATAATTGCAAGAATTATCTTGCAAGATTGAAGCAAGGTGCAAGTATAGTACCAAAATATGTATATATGATACAGACCTATTTTTCATTGAGTGGCTCAGACTCTGATACATAGGTATTGGATACCACCAGTGGATTGCATATTTATAATTCATTACAGTGATTACAGAATATCAAAGGTCTGAAAAGAGGTGACCTTGAGCTTTATGGTGCAAGCAGAGAGTCCATTAGCACAGAGGCTGTGAGAACCTGTATGCTTGATTTATCTTTAGATAAAATTTTAGAATTGAAAGACTGTTATTATATGCTAAAGATCATTAGAAATATTATTTCTATACCTTTGTTGTTAAAACAAAGTTATGACATAAGGCTAATGAGAAATGGATGCTCTATTTATTTTTCTCATGAATTTTATGACAGTGGTTATATTGATAATAATCTTTTAATTCTTGCACTCAATGAAAATATTTTTTATATTGAAAGAAATATAAAAAGAAAGAGAGAAGATGTGAATATCATATATTTCTGGTATTACCGTCTTGATCATATTAGTGAGTCAAGGATAAACGAGTTATACAAGAAAGAATTTTTTGACCCATATGATTATGAATCATTGAAAACTTATGAATCTTGTCTCATAGGTAAGATGATCAACACTCTATTCTCTGAATATGGAGAGAAGATAAATGAGTTGTTAGCCCTAGTACATACAGATGTATGTGGACCGATGATAACTCGGATCAGAGGAGGATACTCCTATTTTATCACCTTTACAAATGATCTATCAATGTTCGGATATGTGTATCTTATGAAACATAAATCTGAAACCTTTGATAAGTTTAAGGAGTATCAAAGTATGATCTTGAAACAAACTGAAAAAAGTATCAAGATTCTTCGATCTGATCGAGGAGGAGAATACTTATCCAATGAATTTCTTGATTATCTTAAAAGTAAAGATATTTTCTCTGAATGGACCCCTCCTTATACACTCCAATTAAATGATATAGCAGAAAGGAAGAATCGCACTTTGATAGATATGATACAATCCAAGATGTGCTTCACTGATCTCCCAATATCTTTCTGGGGATATACCCTAGAGACTGCTGCATATATATTAAATAGACTACCGCATATATATTAAATAGGGTACCTTCAAAGTCTGTTGTAAGCACACCATATGAGATATGAAAGGAAAGAAAGCCTAATCTTAAACATCTTAAGATTTGGGAATGTCCTACTTATGTCAAAAATATTTTTAGATATAAACTTAGTGTTAGATCAGACAGGTATAAATTTGTAAAGTATGCTACGAAAACTGATGGATACTACTTCTACCATCCTATTGAATAAAAAATATTTGTTAGTAGGCACGCCACTTTCTTGAAAAATAAATTCATCCAAGAAGAAAGCAGTGAAAAGAATATTAAACTTACGAAAGTTCAGAATCTACAAATCGATCCAGAAATACCTACAGTTGAATCATAAGAAGATTATCAATCAAAAATATCCAAGGATGAGGTATATCCATAATATACACCTCCTCTCTGAAAGTCAGATAGAGTGCGTCAAGCACCTCTGAGATATAATTTTATCATTAAGAGTGATAATTTGATTAATATCATTTAGGATGATGATTTACTAATCTATTCGAAAGCTGTCATGAGTAGAGACTCAGACAGATGGTTGAAAATCATGAAATCTGAAATGGACTCGATGTACACCAATCAAGTATGGATCTTGGTTGATGTGCCTGAGGATGTGATTCCAATAGGGTGCAAGTGGGTCTTCAAGAAGAAGATCGGAGTATATGGCTGATTTATGTCACAAATTGACATAAAAAGTATCAATTAATATCTAAATTATCTAACTTTATTAGGAAATTGATATTTGTTATTATATTTTGCAGAAGAAGAGATCATCAATAGAAAGAACAAGAAAAGAGAATTCCAACGGCGTAAATTTTACGCAAAACGGAGTTAAATTGACCCAGGAATTGAAGAATGAAGAAAGAAGACTCAATTGGGTCAAACCCGAGTCAAATCAGGTCAAAATTGGTCAAAAATCAACTGATTTGGTGATCTGGTTAGCCGCCTGATCCACAGCAACAGGCGCCTGGACCATGAACCCATCGACGCACTATAAACCAGCCAATCAGCGAGTCTCGGCTCACCGCAATGCATCGCGAGCCCGATCCACGCGCGCGGTCTAGGGCTCATGAGGAGAGAGAAGAAGGTCCGAAGGGCAACCTGGTAACTTCACATCACTCGATGGTCTGATCTTCTCTGATCAAGATCCAATGCTCCACATTTTTGCGCCATCGGACGGCCACCATCGCAGCCGGTCAAGATCCAACCGTAATCAAGGCAATTGCAAGAATCAATAAATACTAGGACAACACGGGATCCTTCTGCAGTGCGATCCAACGGACGAAATCTTCCAGCGCCTTGATCGGACGGTCCGTGATGCATCCGACCTGATCCCATCTCTGCAGCACGATCCAACGGCAGCGCTTCTACCAGATCGTGATCCGACAGTCCAGAATCGCTTCCGGCTTGATTTATTAGATGAATTGGGTCCTTTAGATGAAGATCAGACGGCTGAAACAATTTCTAGGATTTCTTGATGGATTTAAGTGCTTTTTGAGCGAGATTTGAGCCCTAAACCCCCCTAACAGTCCTCTAAAACCTTTTAGTCCCACATCTAAAGTTTTGAAAACCTTATAACCCCCAAATGCCTATAAAAAGCCCCCAAAGGCCCTTGTTTTCTAAAAAGGGGAAGATTCTGGCCTTCCGATCAAGCTTGTAACCCTAGATAGTGGGGTTTTTAGCTTTCTTCTCAAGCCTCGAGCTTTGAGATTTTTGTAATAATTTTTTTTTATATAAAATCTTATTTTTATACAATTTTATCTCTTTACATTATGCAATTTATTTTTCTTGCAATTAGGATAGTTTAATTTATGCAATTTAATTTTATGCAATTAGGTTAGTTTAAATTATGCAGTTTAAATTTATGCAATTAGGATAGTTTAATTTATGAAATTAGGGTAGTTTATTTTTCTGTATTTAAATTTTGCAAGTAGATTTAGATCATGTCTAGCTAAGCATCCCTTCTAGGGTTTGCGATGAAGCTAGATCATGAGTAGGGGTTTTACATAGGGTTCTTTCTTTTTCTTAGGATTTCTTTTTCTTCCTCTTTTGCCAAGAATTTTTGATGAACTACAGTTGGATCAAAGTTCCTTCATAGTTCATGCTTGATTCAGTGCATAGGAGGAGAAAACCCTAAGGGATCCTAGTTACCACTCCCCTGTAAAGAATCTTGATGGGTTATCGTTGGGCCTTAGTCCCTTTATAATCTATGCTTGGGAAAGACAAGAGGAGTAGTCGTTAGGATCAATAAGAAAAATTCTAGGTAGAATTTTCTAATCTAGATCTAGTGATTCAAAAACCCTAGATCCTTAGTCTTATTGTCTTTAGCAAATAACTTTCGATTTTCGATTTTTGTTAAAGCTCGCTTGAGCATAGATTTGAAAATCATTTTTAAACCAAGTCTCTGTGGGATCGACCCGTACTCGCTGGTCGTGCTACTCTGCACACCATGCGCTTGCGTTTTATTTACAAATTTTAAGATTTGCACATCAAGTTTTTGGCACCGTTGTCGGGGATTTGGCGTTTTAAATTATTTTCAAATATTTATTCTTCGTGCTTTATAACTCTCTTTCTTTTTCCTTTAGGTTTCTAGATTTAGTTGATAATTGCTAAAAAACTCAGGTACACTTCTAATTTTTCTTTTATTATTTTTAGTTAATTACTTTTCCTTTTAGACCTAATCATTTGAATTTACTTAATCATAAAAAAAAATAAATAAATAAAATAAAACAAAAGATATTTCATAATCGTGAAGTAAAATATCAAAATAAAAAAAATCTAAATTAAAATCTTTTATATTCTTGGTCATCTTGTTTATTTGCATTTGCATTTTTATAATTAATCTAAGGGTATCAACCCATTAACAAGATAAGGTGGGGATTTCATTACCCTTCCTTAGCCCAAAAACCATCTCCATCATATTGCATTACCTAGACCTTTAATCTTAAAATCAATTAGACGTCAACCTTAAGGAATTCGAGCTCAATAGGACAAGGAACCCTAAGAGTTCTACCAAGTTTGAGTTGTTTGATTAGTTGGTGTCTAGGCAAGTCCCTGAGGGTGGTTTGTTAAATTGGTTCAGTTGCTGGCCTGGCCAACTCGTTTGGTGTCTAGAAAGGCAACGATGAGTAAACCTCCCACCTCTTATACTTACCTGGCTAACTAGTTGATCAATCTCCACTTGGAAGGCTTGAAGGGTCATCTTGAAACAGTTAGGAGCTGTCTAGATTTAGGTTAATCCTAGGATAGATTGAGTTTAATTTATTGTTTCACTTGTTTGAAAAATAAAAAAAAAATTAAAATTTAAATTAATTTGGTTACTTTTCTTTAGATTTAGGACTCCTTAGGATCTTTTCTTTAGAACTTTTTCTCTTTTCTTTCTTTTTCTTATACATAAAAATTTTATAAAAAAAATTGTATAAACATCGAGAACCATACACCTCGTGTGTGGAGAAGAGTGTCAGGTCATCTAGTTAGAATTGAGTCAATTTCTGTTGTTCCAATGGCTGAACCAATCCAACCCATGACCCTTAAGGATTTGTGTTATCCAGTTGGCTCCATCCAACCATCTTGTATCAGGTTGCCACAACCCACAGCTAACAATTTTGAAATCAAACCTCAAATCATAAATATGCTTCCAAAATTCACAGGATTAGAGGATGCTTATATATTTATTAGAGAATTTGAGGAGGTATGTACAACCATGAAACTGCAATTAACAGAGGATGAGGTCAAACTTAGATTAATCAACTTTGCCCTTAAGGATAATGCTAAGAAGTGGCTTTATAGTCTGCCAAACCATTCTGTCACTACCTAGGAGGGCTTTGTGAGAATATTTTTGAAAAAGTATTTCCCCCATCATAAAACAGCTAGGATTATGAATGAAATAAATCAATTTTACCAACTAGCTGGTGAATCATTTTGGAAGTACTTTGATCGTTTCAAGAATCTTTTGACCCAATGCCCACACCATGGAATAGAAACTTGGAGACTATGCCAGATCATCTATGAGGGGTTAGATTCAAACTCAAGAACCATGCTAGAGTCTATGTGCCAAGGCCAATTTATGGACAAAGAAACTACTGAAGCTTGGCAATTCTTAGAAGACCTAGCCGAGAAAAATTTACAGTGGGAAACAACTAGGGAACCTGATAAAGCTACACCTTCAAGAGGAGGAATGCATCAAATTCAACCAACCCTAGCATCAGAGGCCAAGATTGCAACCTTAATACGTAGATTGGAAGCCTTAGAATTATAGAGACCAGCCAATATAAATCAAATATCTGCACCCATGTGTAAAGGGTGCAATGCACCAGACCATGTCTTAGAAGAATGTTCCTACTCGAATGAGTGTGCACAGGTGAATGCCACATATCAAGGACCATTGAACAATCCTTATGCACCCACATATAACCCAGGTTGGAGGAATCACCCGAATTTCTCATGGTCTCAGAATCCTAATGTAGGCAATCCAAATTTCAATCAGCAAAATCTAAGGTCCAACCCAGTGATGAACAACCCGCCAGGCTTCCATGATAATGACAAGAAAATTACCTCTTTAGAGAAAAGCCTAGAAGTCATGATGAAGACACATACCAGCTTTATACAAACCACGGGTCAATTCATAAATAATAACACCCAATCTATAGCCCGTCTGGAAATGCAAGTAAGTCAGCTGGCTTCGACCATTAGTGAACGAGAATATGGTAGGTTACCTAGCCAACCTGAGCCAAATCCTAGGAACCAAAATGATCCACGACCCCAACAAGGAAACCAAGTTAATGGTGTAAATGCCATTCATACCTTAAGATCGGAAAAACAAATAGACAATAAGGTAGTTGCACTTGATGATATAGAGGACTCATCTGCCGAGTCACCTTCTAAAACTACTACCTTTCAACCTCAAGCATCAGAAACTGAAAATTTACCTAGTCCAGTACTTAAAAGTCTTAGAGCTCCTTTTCCAAACAGACTGAAATCCAATAAATCTGAACATTTAGATAAAATTTTAGAGGTATTTAAACAAGTCCAAGTTAATATTCCTCTTTTAGATATGATCCATCAGGTTCCAACTTATGCCAAATTTTTAAAAGATCTTTGCACTAGGAAAAGGATCACTAATGTACCAAAGAAAGTATTTTTGACTGCAAGTGTCAGTTCATACCTATCTAGCCATGTGCCAATTAAATATAAGGACCCTGGAGCTCCAACAATTTCTTATGTTATTGGAGAAACCAATATAAAAAAGGTCTTGCTAGATCTAGGAGCTAGTGTGAATATCCTTCCATATTCGGTGTATGAGCAACTAGGATTAGAAAAACTTCAACCTACTGGGATCACATTACAGTTAGCCGATAGATCTCTCAGGATCCCTAAGGGAATGGTCGAGGATATTCTGATAAAGGTTGAAAATTTTATTTTTCCTGTAGATTTTATTATTTTAGAGATTGAGCCAGTTGCGAATCCTAAAGGAATATACCTGTCATTTTAGGAAGACCATTCTTAGCTACGGCCAATGCTGAAATCAATTGTCGAAATGGTCTAATGAAGTTATCCTTTGGGAATATGACCATTGAGCTTAATGTTTTTAACTTAGAACAGGAATCCTCTTCTCATGCTGATGTCAATGTAGTCCAAGATGGTATTTATGAATCCATTGACATTAGTGATGATGAAGTCGATCTAAAGTCTAACCCCTGGTTAATCCATGAGTCTGAGGATGTCAATGAAATACTTAAAGAAAATCAGATTAATCAGAAATCGACACTTCCTACTGAACCAATCATTGAGATGGTGAAATCATCACCTAAACCATCGATAGAGGAAGCACCCATTTTAGAACTGAAACCCCTCCCAAACATCTCAAGTATGCATATCTAGGACTCAAAGAAACTTTGCCTATAATTATTGCATCAGACCTAGATCCCAAGCAAGAGGAGGAGTTAGTGTCAGTTCTAAAAGCAAATCAAGAAGCAATAGGTTGGACCATAGCAGATATCAAAGGAATAAGCCCTTCTATAGTTCAACATAGAATATACTTAGAGGAAGAGGCTAAACCAACAAGAGAAGCCCAAAGAAGGCTTAATCCAGCTATGAAGGATGTAGTTAAAAAGGAGATTCTGAAACTCCTAGATAGTGGAATAATTTATCCTATTTCTGATAGCTCTTGGGTAAACCCAGTTCAAGTAGTACCCAAGAAATTTGGGGTAACAGTGGTCCAAAATGATGCAAACGAACTTATCCCAACTATGACCCAAACGGGATGGAGGGTCTGTATAGACTATAGAAAGTTGAATGCTGCGACAAGGAAAGATCACTTTCTTTACCATTTATTGATCAAATGTTGGAAAGACTAGCCGGACAAGAGTTTTACTGTTTTCTTGATGGATACTCCGGTTACAACCAGATCCCCATAGCCGCTAAAGATCAAGAAAAGACTACATTCACCTGTCCATTTGGTACTTTTGCCTATAGACGAATGCCCTTTGGACTATGTAATGCACCGGCAACCTTCCAGAGATGCATGATCAGCATGTTTTCAGATATGATAGAACGATTTCTAAAATTTTTTATAGATGACTTTTCTGTTTTTGGCCTAACCTTCTCAGAGTGTCTAAATCACCTGCAATTAGTTCTAGAACGATGTAAGGAGAAGCACTTAGTTCTCAACTGGAAAAAATGTCAGTTTATGGTCAAACAGAGAATAGTTCTTGGCCATGTCATTTCTAAAAAGGAGATTGAAGTAGACAAGGCCAAAATAGATCTAATTGCAAGTCTTCCACCACCTAAATCTGTGAAAGAAATACGTTCATTTTTAGGTCATGCTGGATTCTATAGAAGGTTTATTGCCAACTTTAGCAAAGTAGCACGTCTACTGACTAATCTTTTGGCAAAGGATATCAAATTTGAATTTACTCATGAGTGCTTGGAATTTTTGAATTTTTAAAAAAAGCACTTGTATCAGCTCCAATCATTCATCCTCCTGTCTGGTTTGAACCATTTGAATTAATGTGTGATGCGTCCGATCATGTTGTGGGCGCAATCTTAGGTCAACGGATAAATAAGCTGCCTAGAGTGATATATTATGCAAGTAAAATTTTAAATGATGCGCAGCTTAGCTACACCACAACTGAGAAGGAGTTCCTTGCCGTTGTTTTTGCTTTAGAGAAATTTAGATCTTATTTGGTTGGGACCCACACCATTGTTTACACCAATCACTCAGCCATTAGACATCTCCTAGCAAAGAAGGATGCCAAGGCACGCTTAATCAGATGGATTTTGCTCCTTCAAGAATTTGACCTAGAAATTAGGGACAAGAAAGGCACTGAGAACGTTGTAGCAGATCATTTGTCCCGAATTTCAGTCGCACCATCTAGTGAACCACCCATCAATGAATCTTTCCCAGATGAGCAACTCATGTCTGTGTCTACTGAACCTTGGTTTGCTGATATTGTAAATTATTTAGCCATAGGTAAGATACCTTCTCATTGGACTAAGCAGGATAAATATAAATTCTTTGCCCAAGTGAAGTATTTCATTTGGGATGATCCTTATCTTTTTAAACAATGTCCTGATCAAATTATTAGAAGGTGTATCTCAGATAACGAAGTCATGAATATTTTATCTTTTTGTCATGATCAAGCATGTGGGGGTCACTTCGCGTCTAAGAAAACTACTGCTAAGGTTCTCCAATGTGGTTTTTATTGGCCCAATTTGTTTAAGGATGCTCATGAATATTGTAAAAGTTGTGCTCAATGTCAGAAAATGGGTCGAATCACCAAGCGACACATGATTCCACTCAACCCAATCTTGGTAGTTGAAATTTTTGATGTTTGGGGGATCGATTTCATGGGACCATTTCCAAATTCTTTTAGAAATGAATATATTCTAGTAGCCGTTGATTATGTTTCAAAATGGGTAGAAGCAATTGCATGTAGAACATCCGATAGTAAAATGGTCATTAAGTTTCTTAAAGAAAATATTCTCTCCCATTTCGGTATTCCTAGGGCAATCATTAGTGATCGGAGAACCCATTTTTGTAATCGAGCTTTTGTAACATTGATGAAAAAGTATAATGTCACCCACAAATTGGCCACACCATATCATCCTCAAACTAGTGGGCAAGTTGAAGTGTCAAACCGACAAATCAAACAGATCCTGGAAAAAACTGTTAGTGCCAATAGAAAGGATTGGTCTTTGAAATTAATTGATGCACTTTGGGCATACCGAACCGCTTTCAAGACCAATCTAGGAATGTTCCTTATAGGATTGTGTTTGGTAAACCATGTCACTTGCCTATGAGATAGAACACAAAGCCATGTGGGCCATCAAACAACTAAATACAAATTTGAACGATGCTGGAAACCATAGGAAGCTTCAGTTGAATGAATTAGAAGAACTTAGAAATGAAGCCTATGAAAATGCAAGGATATACAAGGAACAACCAAAGCATTTCATGATCAATCAATTATGAGAAAAACTTTCAATATCGGACAAAAGGTGCTCTTATATAACTCTAGATTACATCTGTTTCCAGGAAAGCTTAGGTCTAGATGGACAGGACCATTTTTAGTAAAGAAAGTCTTTTCACACGAAGCTGTTGAGATAGAAAACCCAAGTAATTGTGTTATCTTTAAAGTTAATGGTCAACGATTAAAACCATTTTTGAAATTACCTGTCGAGACTGTTGAAGATGCCATGGTTCTTTATGAACCAACTTATTCTGATTAAATTGCTTCGAGGTTTGGTCTGGCTGAAGACATAAAACTTAGCGCTTCTGGAAGGCAACCCAGCTTATTTAATTTCTAATGCTTTCTTTGTTTTCAGTTTGCTTAGGATAAATAAATTAGATAAACTCCATTGGGGACAATATCGGTCAAGTTGGGGGGAGAGCTTGAACAAAATTAGGTGTTATCATTTCTTTTTCTTCCACTATGAGTTATTTCTTGCATTTAATATATTAAAAAAAAATTTAAAATAAATTAATCTAGAAAGAAATAACAGTAAGTTAGAAAGTATTTTCTAATAAATGTAGTGAGTCACAGAGAAGATTAGCTGGTTAGACTCTTGGTGGCCTAGGTCATTTAAAGACTATTAGCACTTCCAATTGCACGTGCATACTAACAAGGTAAAGTAGGTGTTAATTGTAAGGCCAATTAAAGATTTGAGTATTATTTAAATTAGATAATTTTCTCTACACCCCAATTGAAGAAATTTGAATTTAAGGAAAGAGCTACCTGCCTGAAATAAAATGCAAAACACAGAGTAAATGTGGATTGCCCTAAGCCTAGTAACCGGGTCTCTTCACCTAAGTCAAGTGTTGAGATTCACGTCAAACGATGGTGGGAAGGCCAGGATGCTCAGCAAAAAAAAAAAAAAAATAGTGTGAAAGCTACCTTAGTTCTTTGTTTAATCTGGGGTGTATAGAAAATTAATCGAACTAAGTTATGAAAAATGATACAATTGGCCTGTACAAGTTAATACTGAAATACTAAGTTAGTTATCACTCACACAAGTGCTATAAAACTTTAAGTGTACTCTAAGAAAGCTCCTAAGTAGACTGACTACCGATTCTAATTCGAAGCTCATTACTTAGTAATACTAGAAAACTTCTTGAATTTCGATCTTAAATTAATTTACAAAGGAAGGATCTTTTTGGAATATGATCTTATTTTGGTACATTGCTAAGGGACTAGCAATGATTAAGTTGGGGGGTGTGATTTATGTCATAAATTGACATAAAAAATATCAATTAATATCTAAATTATCTAACTTTATTAGAAAATTGATACTTGTTATTATATTTTGCAGAAGAAGAGGTCATCAATAGAAAGAACAAGGAAAGAGAATTCCAACGACGCAAATTTTACACAAAACGGAGTTAAATTGACTCAAAAATTGAAGAATGAAGAAAGAAGACTCAATTGGGTCAAACCCGAGTCAAATCAGGTCAAAATTGATCAAAAATCAACTGATTTGGTGATCTGGTTAGTCGCCTGGTCCACAGCAACAGGTGCCTGGACCATGGACCATCGGCGCACCATAAACCAGCCAATCAGCGAGTCTCGGCTCACCGAACGCATGCGAGCCCGATCCACGCGCGCGGTCAGGGCTCATGAGGAGAGAGAAGAAGGTCAAAAGGGCAACCTGGTAACTTCACATCACTCGATGGTCCGATCTTCTCTGATCAAGATCCAACGCTCCATATTTTTGCGCCATCGGACGGCCACCATCGCAGCCGGTCAAGATCCAACCGTAATCAAGGCAATTGCAAGAATCAATAAACACTAGGACAACACGAGATCCTTCTGCAGTGCGATCCAATGGACGAAATCTTTCAGCACCTTGATCGGACGGTCCGCGATGCATCCGACCTGATCCCATCTCTGCAGTGCGATCCAACGGCAGCGCTTCACCCAGATCGTGATCCGACGGCCCAAAATCGCTTCCGGCTTGATTTATTAGATGAATTGGGTCCTTTAGATGAAGATCGGACGGCTGAAATAATTTCTAGGGTTTCTTGATGGATTTAAGTGCTTTTTGAGCGAGATTTGAGCCCCTAAACCCCCCTAACAACCCTCTAAAATCTCTTAGTCCACATCTAAAGTTTTGAAAACCTTATAACCCCCAAATGCCTATAAAAAGCCCCCAAAGGCCCTTGTTTTCTAAAAAGGAGGGGATTCTGGCCTTCCGATCAAGCTTGTAACCCTAGATAGTGGGGTTTTTAGCTTTCTTCTCAAGCCTCGAGCTTTGAAATTTTTGTAATAATTTTTTTTATATAAAATCTTATTTTTATACAATTTTATCTTTTACATTATGCAATTTATTTTTCTTGCAATTAGGATAGTTTAATTTATGCAATTTAATTTATGCAATTAGGTTAGTTTAAATTATGCAGTTTAAATTTATGCAATTAGGATAGTTTAATTTATGAAATTAGGGTAGTTTATTTTTCTACATTTAAATTTTGCAAGTAGATTTAGATATGTCTAGCTAAGCATCCCTTCTAGGGTTTGCGATGAAGCTAGATTATGAGTAGGGGTTTTACATAGGGTTCTTTCTTTTTCTTAGAATTTTTTTTCTTCCTCTTTTGCCAAAAATTTTGATGAACTACAGTTGGGTCAGAGTCCCTTCATAGTTCATGCTTGATTTAGTGCATAGGAGGAGAAAACCCTAAGGGATCCTAGTTACTACTCCCTTGTAAAGAATCTTGATGGGTTATGTTGGGCCTTAGTCCCTTCATAATCTATGCTTGGGAAAGACAAGAGGAGTAGTCGTTAGGATCAATAAAAAAATTTTAGGTAGAATTCCCTAATCTAGATCTAGTGGATTCAAAAACCCTAGATCCTTAGTCTTATTGTCTTTAGCAAACAACTTTCGATTTTCGATTTTGTTAAAGCTCGTTTGAGCATAGATTTAAAAATTATTTTTAAATCAAGTCTCTGTGGGATCGATCCGTATCGCTGGTCGTGCTACTCTGCACACTGTGCACTTGCGATTTTATTTACAAATTTTAAGATTTGCACACCACGATACTAGAGCGAAAGTGCTAGTAATTATTAGAGAACAATGGTACTAAGTGTGATCAATACGAGTAGTTATATGGATGTCTATCTACTCATCAGTGACATACTCGATGCTGCAGTGGTGTGAGTAGTCCTTAGATCTATGGTACCTCGACTGCTCATAGTGGGATTGCTGTAGTTTGACTACACATAAACTGGTTCCTAGCTATATGAATCTTTGTAGTAGATGTTGGCTGTAGTAGGTTCACTATAGGAGTAGGGTGCGTCTTAGATGGGATCTATCGATTTTGATAGATAAGGAGTAGTCCTATGTTATTCATAAGACTGAGTTCAGAAGATCATGACCATGGTAGAGTGAATGATGGAAAAAAATTTTATAAGATTTACTTATGACCTTGGGTCGATTGAATGTTACATATGACAAGCGATGAGATTTGATGAGTTATCCATGACTTTCATCTTGTCGGAACTCATGATAAAAGGATTGAATTACATGGTAACTATACCTAGAGGTTCAATATTTCATTCTGTTGAATTGTCACCATATATTACTAGATGTCACTAATGGATCATGAGACTCATCGAGCATCATCTTGATGATCAATGATTCTTGCTGGATAGAGTTGAAATTATTTCAATCCATCAAAAGAAGTTTCGATGATAGTATATCTTACTACCAGATAGATAGAACCAATAGGATCACACACAAAAGTGATCTTTGTCTGATCAAATAGTTGATCTGTGATTATGAATCATAGAGGAACTTAATTATTAATATGATTGATGATTAATCCAATGCAATTATTGTAATTGTCTAACTTACTAAGAGTTAGTAAGTTATAGGAGGATTAATTAGCAATTAGATTGCTAATTGACTCAATTTGATTGAGCAATGGAGCTTGGATCAAGTCTAATTTATTTCGATTCAATTTGGCTTGACTTAGATTTAATTAGATCAAGTCTAATTGGATTATGAGATAATCGAATTGCAAGAAAAATCAATTTTTAATTAGATTAAGATTTGGGTGCTATCTAATTCCTAATTAGATTAGGATTTAATCAAGAAAGATTGGGTTCCTAGTTGGATTAGGATTTTAATCTCTTTGGGTCCAATCAATTCCTAATTGGATTAGGATTTGATTTAATTTAAAATAGGCATAAAAAAATCCCAATTGGATATGGATTCCTCCTCTTTCCTTGCGCCATATGAAGCCCCAAGTCCACTTTTTGTTGTGTGAGATATCTCCACACTTAAAAAGAGCCATGCACCTTCTTATTTGCGTGAAAGAGTTCCCGCTCCAAGGGTCTTCTCCACACTAAAAAAATAGGAGTTTGTTGAAACTCCACATGCCAAAAAGGAAATCTTACATGCCAATATATTCCACACTAACAACCTTTCGTGCCTTGTGTTTGCATGAAATATTCACACCCAAGATGGAAACTCATCTACACATGCCAAGAAAATAGGGGGGCATCCAACTCATGGATGCCCCCAAACTCCTCTCTTAAACCCTATCTAAACACCTATAAAAAGAAAAGCTTTTAGGCGTGGGTGAATAGAGGCATTTTAACATGAGAAATCTGAAAAAATTCAGATTGTGCATGGGTTTCTCAAGAGGCATGAAAAGGGAAGAAACAAAAAGAGTTCCTTCTTCAAGCCAGGGTTCTTGCGTAAGAAAGGAAGAAGAGTCTTCTTATGAGCATGGATTTGAGAGAGGAAAAGTTCCTCTTTGAAGGTGTGAAAAAGAAGCGAATGGGTTCTTTGGTGCGTGGAATAAAAGAAAAGAAAGAGTTCTTCTCTAGATCTCTAACGTAGGGATCTCATGCGTGGGTTCTAGGAAGAAAAGAAGAGAATCTCCTTGTTCTTCTTTCCCATCTTCTTCCTCTTCTTCCTCCTCTATTCCATCTTCCTTAGAGAGTCTGAGAGATCGATGGAGATCAGCAATATCAACCATCAAGAGGTGTCTTTTGCAAGGGAGCCAGCATCTCGATGAAGAAGTAGGCCTCCGATCGGATTCGAAGATCTCATGTGGATACCCGTAAAGGTCGGACATATGTGGGCTAACCAAAAATCTCAAAGTATACCACAATCATCAGCTGTGGGGATCATCGATCTGTGCAAAGGTATGGAGATTAGATCTCCAGTTAGATTTATTTTCTAGATCAGATTTTAGATCGAATCGTTCGTATTCATATGTTAGATCCTATTAGGTGGTTTATAGGTTAGATCTAATGCATGTAAAGATTAAAGCGTTTAATCTAAATTTTTATTTTCTCTATAAATCTGAAAATGTTTTAAAACACATACATGAAACCAACCTAATCTAACAGGTCCCCCACCGGAACACCCTCGACGAGTGTGGGCTTTCTTTGCAGGTACTTTTCAATGTCGTAGATCTCAACCGACATCCGACTCTAGCCACATCAACACCTCTCCAGAGCATTACGACAATAGATTGGAACTAGAGGAAAGGTCCTAGATCCCTTTTAGGAGAAAAAAATATGGTGCAGGTGAGAGTACAAAACTCCACTGCATCCCACCAACAATCTATCCATCATAGTTGGAGTAGTGCCTCTCGTGGATCCATTATGGAGCAATCTCTGACCATAATGATCCACCACCATTTGAAGCTCTGACCCACTGGATCCAAGCATTGACTGATGCTATGCAATGGGTCTAACAAGTGATGGAGTAGTAGCAATAGCTATAGGTGGAACCGAATCCTCAGGTGATTCCCACCCATCTCAGTCGACGGTCTCGCTCTCAAAGTTTGAGATCCATCCTCTGATAGCATTCACACCACTCCATCACCATCCCAATCCATTCATCTTCCCATCAAAGTCTGAGGGAAGGAACACAGCAGAGAAGCTCTTCTCCATCGATAATTCAATCTTGGCCCACTCCCCTAAGCTTGAGAGATCTTGACAGGAGGTGGAGCTCAATAAGAGAGTTCGAGACATCAAGCATCACTTTAGCAAAGTCTAGATTGGGTCTCAATGTTGTAGTAACATCTTTGACTTCAACTCTCGACCACCATTCATCTAGGCCATCTTGGAGAAATCGATCTTGAGCCAATTCAAGGTACCTCTACTAGAGCCATATGATGGCTCCATAGATCCTCTTGATCATCTATAGGGTTATAGAACCCTCATGATGCCCTAGGCCACTTTAGACACCCTCTTATATTTTGCTTTTCTGGTTATCCTCAGAAAGTTGACACAAACGTGATATTCTGGACTTCAGCTAGGGTTCATCTATTCCTTCGAGTAGCTCGACAGACTATTCATTATCCACTTTAGTTGTTGCCGACTCCACTTGAGGAACTTAGACAACCTCTTCTCTCTTCGATAAGAAGAGGGTGAGTTATTGCATGACTACGTTGCATGCTTCAATGTTGCTATGCTCGAGGTATAAGACCTCATCCAGTCGATGGCAATGTTAGCAATTAAACAAGGCTTAGGGAATAAGTGCCTCATTTTCTCCCTTGATAAGAAGTTCTTGAGAGACTATGCTGACCTGCTAGCCAAGTCCAAAAGTATATCTAGGTGGAGGAAGCTCGAGAGCTCCATACACAAACGAAAGGAAAGAATATCTCCAATAAGAAGAGAAGTTGGGAAGATCCCTGAGTGGCTTGAATCAAGAGGAAATCTTCTCGGCCATGAAAGAGCTATCACCCAAGAAGTCCTTGGTGATTCAACAGTTGCACTCTTCTATCTATCCATGATTTTAGATCCTGATGGAGATTGAAGTCCAAGGATATCTATGGTGATCCAGGCTGATAAAGTCCCCCTCAGACAGGAGGAATAGAAGGAGGTACTGTTGCTTTCACTGTGATCATGGCTATGACACTAAGGAGTGCCACCAACTCAAGGACAAGATTGAAGCTTTGATCCCCAATGGCTATCTTAGCAAGTATATGCGAGAGTGGTAGGATCGAGCCCCCAATGAAGAGAACAACAATAATGGGCTGATGGCCGATGTTATCAATGCCATGTCCACCCTAGCTAGAGGCATGGGGGAAAGGAGATGAAATCAGGGAGAAAAGAGAATGGTGCCCCAGGGGGTATCACTCTTCTACTTAACTCTTTAAGGAAAGCCAATGGCATCATCGTCGCTCTACCGATGACTGCTAGCCATGATGTAAATATGATTTTCATTTATAATACAAACCTATCTAACACTCTGTTTATAATATTATTTGAAGGCTAAAATTACCAACCGATCTAGAAAAGGAGAGGTTGGAGCAAAGACCATGTCAAATGATGCACAACCCCAATAGTGATATCCTTAAAAGCAATATCGAAAGGCTAATAACCCAATCAGATAATCGGATCCTCTATTGGTCTTCACACATGAATGAGGCCTCGAGCACCCATTAGGCTCAATGTCCAAAAGAGGGCGAGAAGCTCCCTGAGGTTCCTAGGATGAGTAGGCCCTACCATTGAGAAGTTCAACATGGCCCAATATAGCCAAATGGCCCATTATAATCGAGATGGCTCATTATAGCCATCAACATGGCCCACTATAGCCGAGATGGCTCATTATTGTCACATAGCCTACTGTAGCTGAGACGGCTCACTGTAGCCATCAACAAGATCCACTATCGTCATAGATGGCCCATTATAGTCGAGACAGCCGACTGTAGCTATCAACATGGCCCACTATAGTCGAGACGGTCAACTGTAGCTATCAACATGGCCCACTATAGTCATGGATGGCATACTGTAGCCACACCATCTATTGTAGCCATCAACATGGCCCACTGTAGCCATGGATAGCCTATTATAGCCACACAGCCCACTATAGTTGTCAACATGGCCACTGTAGCCACATGGTCCCTCATAGCCAATCGAGTTAAGTCTTCAAGAAATCCAATATGGCTCACTATAGCCATGAATGGTCCATTATAGCCACATAGCCCATTATAGCCAAGACGATCCACTATAGCCATCAATATGGCCCATTATAGTTGTTAACGTAGCTCACTATAGCCATACAGCCCACTGTAGCCGACATGACCCATTACAGCCATTAACATGACCCACTATAGCCATGGATGGTCCATTGTAGTTACACAGCCCACTATAGTCGAGACGACCCATTAAGTCATCAACGTGTTCCACTGTAGCCATGAATGGCCCACTATAGCCACATGGCCCCTGTAGCCAATCAAGATAAATCTTCAAAAAATCTAACGTGGTCCACTGTAGCCACAGGTGGCACACTATAGCCACACAACCTGTTGTAGCTGAGACAGCTCACTGTAGCTATCAATATGGCTCATTATAGCCATGGATGGCCCACTGTAACCACACAGCCCATTATAACTGTTAACATGGTCTATTATAGCCACACAGCCTACTGTAGTTGAGATGGCTCACTGTAGACGTCAACATAGCCTAAAGTAGCCATGGGTGGCCTCTAGCCATCAACATGGCCCACTATAGCCACTTGGTCCACTAAAGCCAATCGAGGCAAGTTCTCAAAAAATCCAACATGTCCCACTATAGCTACGGATGGCCCACTATAGCCATACAGCCCATTGTAACCAAAAACACCACTGTAGTTGTCAACATGGCCCAATGTAGCCACATGGCCCACTGAAGACAATCAAGACAAGTCCTCAAAAAATTAACGTGGCCTACTGTAGCCACATGGCCCATTGTAGCTAACATGGATCAATCCTCTAGAGATCTTACAATGCTAGTGGAAGCCGGCGACGAATACAGTAGAAGAGTTGACTCATCTTAAAGTAATAAGGAGAGCACCGGATGATACACCAAAAAGAGCCTCAATGAAGGAAGTGTTTCATTTAAAAGGTTCATGTACATTTCAGCGAAGCTCATTATAGCAAAGAAAGAAGAAAGGATTAAAAGGGGCTCGACCGACATCCTCAAAGCATGAGATAGGCTTCAAGATGATGCTATCCCTGATAGAGAGTGCAAGACTCCTCGATCGATGACACTCACCGACCTCCCCAAAAGGGCATTGATGATGGCGTGGGTGCTTCCCTTTTGGAATCCCACTCACCTTCACGATGCATCTTCAAGGAAGGCTAGAAAGAAGCTCTAGGCGAGAGAAGAAGCCAGCTCTCTAGAAAGGTCCAAGACTTAACCATAGAAGACAAGGTATCGAAAAGCCCAGATGGTGGCCTCTGCAACCCTCAACTAGAAAAATAGAATTTCTCAACACCTCCCATACCAAAGCGGGATGTCCACTAAAGTGCTCCCCAAAGCTTATGGTGATTGACTAAGGGGAAGGAGATCTCCCAAGATGGAGAAAGGCACTGACAGCCCTCTGACATTAGACAAGGTAGCTCCACCATAATATTGAGAAAGATAACTAAGGCAATACCAATTACAGGCAGTAGAACTCCTATTTATAGGAGCAGGCCCAGGTAAATTCAAACACCCCTCTAACTGTGTGATAGATGCCGCCACCTTAAAGGCCTCAAAAGCTACACTTCTTGGAAAGTGGATATCAGTGTTAAATGCGAGTCCTAGCAGATCTCCAAACTGTACAATTCTCTATCATATAATTGGGGTGAATCATCTTCTGATTCATGAAAGCAATGTAATGCTAGTCAGCATTCGGTGCTTGGCATGTAAGCGAGCCTGAAACTTTCAAAAATCCATTCATCATATGTAGATGAAGCAGAAGCTTCAGACAATGTCAAGAAAGATTTTAACTTGAACATGGAATCAATCAAGCCGACCTATCTGAGCAATTCGAGCCCTTGATTGAGGCAAAGAGCTGACCATACCAACATCACAGGAAAGTGAAAGGTTTGAATGAGAGGTACACATAGTGAAAATACATATTTTTTATTAGTTAAAAGTTTTATTATAAAAGCTTCACTGAAGTGAAGGCACCAAAAGTAAATACAAAGAGATGAAGATCTAATCTTCGTTTGAAGAGAATGCCCCGACCTCTTCATCACTGTTGCCAAGATGAAGGTACCTCAAATCCAACTTTGGGACCATCTTCTTAAAGGCAAGCATTGCAATCCTCGAAGTCCTAAATGAATCCAATCGAAGACACCTCGATAAGCTCATCCTCGAAGTCCCCTGAGGCTTTGAACTCCTTGATGCATCGGAGCCTAGCCACGATGAAAATCTCCTTTGCAGTCTCGACAAACCTCTGATTGCCCCCAGACAGATGAGGATCCACCTTGAACCTTGCTGACCCTCCAAAGGGAGGTGGGCCCAGTCTAATGAAGGAGGGGTCTGGAGTGACCCCAATGCAGCAACATGTGGTCTTATAGCCACGGCCGACCCAGTTTCCATCTAGGACTACTACGAATTAGAGACAAAGAGTTCTAACTGGACACTCCTCATCCTTTTGGATGAGGACTCTGTTAGATGTATGTCCTAGAAGCTAATTATTGACTGATAATATTGTTCATTCTATGACCCATATTTATACTTAAACTATTATTTAATCAATAAAAAGATAAATTTTTATTTTTCATTCAAGTGTTATGTGTCCTTGAATCATCCTTAGAATTGATGTTACGATACATATTCTCAAGTGTTGAGAATTAGAGGTATGTATGATTGATTCCTAAATTGTTCTCAATCATAGGATAGTCATAGGGATGACGATCTATCTAGATAGACCGACGCACAATTCACTTTTTTTGAGATAGATGAGTCTCTAATCTACAGTGTAGAGACATTAAGTAGAAAGTATGGATAGTTGTTAAAGAATAATTAGTATTAAGCACAATCATTTG